>NW_026692408.1:0-173908 GCF_021218885.2 Marmota monax | reverse complement strand
TGTGAGGGTTAGTGCTAGTGTAGCATTAGGGTTAGGGTTAGGGTTAATATAATGGATAGAGTTAGAGGTATGCTTTGTCCTATGGTAATGGCTAGTTTCAATGTTAGTGATATGGCTAGGTCTAGTGTTAGGGTTATGTTTTTTTTTTTTTTTTGATAATGTTTAGAGCTAGGGTTTGTGTTAGCATAAGGGTTAGTTTTCGGTTTAGGATTAGGTTTATTTTTAGGGCCAGCATTAGGACTAGGGTTTGGTCTAGGGTTAGGGTTAGTGTTTTGGTTAGGTTAAGGGTTATTATTAGGGCTAGGACTATGTTTTTGTTTAGGGCTAGGCCTAGAGTTATCACTAGATAAAGGATTAAGTGTAGGTCTAGGTCTAGTGTAGGGTAAAGTTTAGTTACAGGGTTACAGGTAGTGCCAATATTAGGGGTCAGTTTAGGATTAGGGTCAGATTTAGACCTATGGTTAATGTTAGGGTCAGAGTAAGGTTTAGGGTTAGAGTTAGGGTTTGGAATAGTGATAGAGCTAGATTGAGGATTAGGGTTAGGACTAGTAATAGAGTTAGGTTTGGGATTAGGCTGAGAATTAGGTTTAGTTCTAGGGAAGCTTTAGGGTTAGACTTTGGCTTTGGGTAAGGGATAGTGTTAGTAATAGTGTTAGGGCTATGGTTAGGGTTAGTGTTAGGCCTAGGGTGGGGTTAGGGTTAGGGTTAAGGCTAGGGTTACAGTTTGGATTAGGGCTAGGCTAGGTTTTGTGCTGGCTTTAGGGCTATGGCTAATGTAAGAACTAGGCTTACAATTAGGGCCAGTTTAGGGTTATTGTTATGCCTAGGTTTAGTGTTTGGTTAGGTTTAAGGTTACAGTTATGTTTAGGTTAATGGATAGGTTATTGTTAATGAATGTGTTAGGGTTAGGCAGAGGGATAGCATTAGGGTTAGAATTAAGGTTAGGGTTAGGGTAATGAATAGGGTTAGAGCTACGGTTTGGTCTAAGGCAAGGGTTAAGGTAAGCGTGAGTGTTAGGCTTAGTATGATTGTTAGGGTTACTGTTAGGTTTACGGTTAGTGAAGGATTAAAGTTAGGGTTAGGTGTAGGGGAAGGGTTAGGACTTGGTTTAGGATTAGAATTTGGGTTAAACTAGGGTTGGGGCTCACATTAGGGCTATATTTTGAGTAATATTTTGGCTAGTGTTAGGGATAGTGCTAATGTAATTATAGGGTTATAATTAGGGCTGATTTTAGTGTTATGGTTAGGGGTAAGTCTAGTTTTATGGTTAGGTTTAAATTCAGGGTGATGTTTTGAGCTAGGGTTAGTGTTAGGTTCAGAATCAGAAACAGGTTTAGTTTTAGGGTTGGGGATAGGACTTGAATTAGGTGTAGGCTTAGGGCTTAATGTAGGGTTAGAATTTGGTTTAGGTTAAGGGTTAGGGTTAGTGCTTTGGCTTGATATGTTTTAGGGATAAGGATAAATTTAAGTGTAGTTTTACAATTAATGTTAGTGTTATTGCTAGTGATAGGGTGAGTTTAGGCTTAGGGGTATATTTAGAGTTATGGTTAATTCTAGGGTTAGCGGGTTGTTGTTAGGGTAATGAATAGCATTAGAGGTAGGGTTAGGGCTAAGATTTTGGATAGGATTAGGGCTAGAATTAGGGTTAGGTTAGGATAGGGCTAGGGTAAGGGTTTGGCTTAGTTTTAGGGTACAGGTTAGGTTTTGAGCTAGGGTTAGTGCTTGGGTGAGGGTTAGGTTTAGGATTATGTCTAGGGTTAGATTTACATTTAAGGTTAGGGTTAGTGTTAGGGTTATGGCTAAGGTTATCTTTAGGGTTAGGTTAATGGATAGGGTTAGAAGTCGGGTTAGGGTTAGGGGTAGTTTTAAGTTTAAGGTTAGGGTTAGGGTTAGGGTAAGATTATCATTGGAGTTTGGGTAATGGAGAGTGTTAGATGTCAGGATAGGTTTAGGGTTTATTTAGGTTTAGGGTTAGTGTTAGGGTTTGGGCTAAGTAAGGGTTAAGGTTTTATCTAGGGTTAATGCTACAATGAGGGTTAGATTTAGGGTTAGGTCTAGGATTAGGTTCGCAATTAGGATTAGAGCTAGGGTTATCTTTAGGGTTAAGGTTCAGTTTAGGGTGATGGATAATTTTAGAGATAGTATTAGGGCTAGTGTTAACAATATGATTAGGGGTAGGATTAGGATTGCGTTTAGGGATAGGGCTAGGATTATATTTAGGGTTCAGTTGGGGTTTTTTTCTTGGGTTAGGTCTAAGGCGAGGGTTAGGGTTAGCGTGAGGTTTAGGCTTAGGGTAAGGGATAAGGTTAGTTTATGGTTAGAATTACACTTTAGGCTAGATTAGGCCTAGAATTAGGGCTAGCTTTTGTGTTAGGATTAGAGCAAGTTTTAGTGCTATGTTAATGTAAGTGTTATGTTTACAGTTATGGCTATGTCTAATGTTAGGTTTAGGTTTCGTTAATGTCAGTTTTATAGCTAGGGTTAGTGCTAGTGTCAGGGTCTGTGTTTAGATTAGGGTTAGGATTTAGGCAAGAGCCAGAATTAGGATTGGTTAGGTCTAAATTTAAGGTTAGTGTTTGGCTTACATTAAGAGTTATCATTAGAGCTAGGGCTATTTTTTTGTTGTTGTTGTTTAGTTCTTGGTTAAAGATATGGCTAGATATAAGATTAGGTTTAATCTAGGGCTAGTGTTAGAGTTAGTTTTAGATATAGGGTTATGGTTAGGGCTAGTGTTAAGGTTTGATTTAGGTTAAGGGTCAGAATAAGGGTCAGGGTTAGGGTTAGGATTTGGGTTATGGTTAAAACAATAATGAGAGCTAGGTTTAGGACTAGTAACAGGTTTAGGGTTTGGGTTAGGCTAAGGATTAGTTTTAGGAGTAGGGTTAGCATTAGGACTATGTTTAGCATTACGGTTGCAGTTTGGGTAGGGTAAAGGATAAGGTTAGAGCTAGGGTTAGAGCTAGGGTTTGGGTTATTTTTAGTGCTAGTGTTAGAGTTAGAGTTAGGGTGAAAGCTAAGGTTAGGTCTCAGATTTGGGCTAGGTTTTGTTTAGCATTAGGTTTAAAGTTATGGCTAATGTATGATATAGGGTTATGATTAGAACTAGTTTTAGATTTAGGGTTAGGACTAAGTCTAATGTTCGAGTAAGGTTTAGGTTTAGGGTGATGTTTAGAGGTAGGGTTAGTATTAATGTCAGAGCCAGGTTCATGGGTAGTTTTAGGTTTCAGATAAGGACTCAAATTAGGGCTAGACTTAGGGCTAGTTGTCAGGTTAGGGTTTGGTTTATGTAAAATTTAGGGTTAGTGTTATGGCTCAGTTTTGTTTCAGGGCTAAGCCTACGGATATGGGTAATTTAGGATTAGTGTTAGGGTTATGGCTAGTGTTAAGGTTAGGTTTAGGTGTAGAATTAGGGTTATATTTAGTGTTATGGTTAGATCTAAGGTTAGCGCAAGGTGTAAGGTTAGGGCTAGGATTTTTCTAGGCTATGGCTAGGAATAAGTTTATGGTAAGTGATAGGGTTAGAATTAGGGCTAGGGCTAGGGTAAGCATTATAGTTAGTCTTAAAGCTAGGGTTAGGGTTAAGTTTAGGATTAGTGTTAGGGTTAGTGTTATGGTTAGTCCTAGGGTTAAGGTTAGGGCTAAGGTTAGTTTTAGAGTTAGGTTTTGGGTTAAGATTAGGGTAAGCAATTGGATGATAACTAGTTTTAGGGCTAGGGAAAGGGTTAGAATTAGGGTTAGGGTTATGATTAAGGCTAGGTTTTGGGCTAGGATGAGAGCTAGTGTTCGTGTTAGGGTTAGGGCTAGGATTAGCGCTAGGACTAATGCAGTTCTAAGGTTATAGTTAGGGATAGGTTTTGGGCTATGTTTATAGTTAGGTCTAGTGTAAGGGTTAGATTTAGGGTAAGGGTCAAGTTTACAGCTATGTTTATTAGGGTCAGTGTTTGGCTTAAGTTCTTGTTTAGGTTACGGTTTAGGTTTAGGGCTTGAATTAGCATTAAGGTTAGAGTTAGGGTTAGGTTAATGAATACGCTTAGGATTAGGGTCCAGGTTAGTTTTAGAGCAGTGGATAGGTTTAGGGATTGCTATAGGTTTAGGGTTAAGCCTAGGGTTAGAATTAGTATTAGGATTATGGTTAGAGTAATAGATAGAATTAGAGCTAGATTTAGGGCTAGGGTTATGGTTAGGATTAGGGCTAGGGTTAGGGTACTGGATATAATTAGAGCTATTGTTAGGGCTATGGTTAAAGTTAGGATTAGGGCTAGTGTTAGTTTAGGGTTTGGGATAGGGCTAGGGTTATGTTAAGGGTAAAGTTTAGGCTTTGAGCTAGGGTTAGGTCTAAAGTGAGGCTTAGGTTTAGGGTTAGGGCTATGGTTAGGTTTATGTTTACACTTAGGTAGTTTAGGTAGTTTTGGCCTAGTGTTAGGGCTAGGTTTAGGGCTAGGTATAGTGTTAGGTTTTGGTTTAGGTGAAGTTTTAAAGTTCAGGCCTAGGATTAGAATTACATTTTGTGGTACTTTAGGCCTAGTGTTAGAGACATGGGTAATATAAGAGGTAGGGGTAGGGCTAGTTTTAGGGTTCAGGTTATAGCAATGTGTAATGTTAGGATTAGGTTTTGGTTTAGGGTGAGCTTTGGAGCTAGGATTATATTAGGGTAAGAGCCAGTGTTCAGGTTAGAGTTAGTGTTGGGTTTACTGCCAGAATTAGGACTAGGTTTAGGTCTAGGTGTAGGGTTAGAGTTTGGGTTCTGTTAAGGGTTATTGTTAGGGCTAGGGCTAGGTTGTTGTTCAGGTCTACGGCTAGAGATATGGCTAGATTTAGGATTAGGTTTAAGTCTAGGGCTAGTGTTATGTTTAGATTTAAGTATAGAATTACCGGTAGAGCTAATGTTAGGGTTCAGTATAGGGTTAGGATCAGGTTTATACCTACGGTTAGTGTTAGGGTCAGAATATGTGTCAGGGTTATGGTTTGGGTTTGAGTTAGGGTTAGAGCTAGAACAAAGGTTAGGGATAGGACTAGTAATAGGGTTAGAGTTTGGGTTAGGATATGGATTAGGATTAAAACTAGGGTTAGCATTAGGTTTATGGTTTAGCTTAAGTTAATGGGTAGGGTAAGAGCTAGGGTAAGAACTAGGTTTTAGAGCTACAGTTAGGATATGGGTTAGGGCTAGTATAGGGTTATGGTTAAAATTAGGGTTAGCCCTCAGATTAGGGCCAAATTTTTGGTTAGGTTGGGGCTAGTGTTAGGCCTACAACTAATATATAATCCAGGGTTATAATTGGGGCTACTTTGGGACTAAGTGTTAGGGCTAGGTCAAGTGTTAGGGTTAGGTTTAATGTTAGCATGATATTTAGAGCTAGGGTTAGTGTTAGGTTCAGGGTCAGTGTTCGGGTTATAGGTAGGGTTATTTTTAAACCCAGAATTATCACTAGAGTTAGGTCTAGGGGTAGGGTTAATGTTTGTGTTAGGTTAAGTTTTATCATTAGGGCTATGGATAGGGTTTTTTTTTTTAGGTCTAGGGCTAGAGAAATGGCTAGATTTAGGATTAGGTTTAGGTCTAGGGCTAGTCTTAGGGTTAGGTTTAGGTATAGGTTTATTGTTAGTACTTGTGTTAGGGTTTGGTTTATGGTTAGGGTCAGGTTTAGACATACGGTTACATTTAGGGTCAAAATAAGTATCAGGGTTAAGTTTAGTGTTTGGGTTATGGTTAGAGCTAGAATGAGGGTTAGGGTTAGGTTTAGTAATAGGGTGAGGGTTTGGGTTAGGCTAAGGTTTAGGGGTAGGCCTAGGGTTAGCATTAGGGTTAGGGTTAGCATAGGGTAAGGGATAGGATTAGAGATAGGATTAGGGCTATGTTTAGGGTTAGGGTTAGGGCTAGGATTAGGTCTTGCATTAAGGCTAGGTTTTGGTTAGAGTTATGGCTAGTTTTAGATTTATGGCCAATATGGACTAGGGTTACAATTTGTCCTAGTTATAGGATTAGGTTTAGGACCTGGTCTAGTTGTAGGGTTAGGTAAAATGTTTAGAGTTAGGGTTAGTGTTAGAGTCAAATTCAAGGTCAGAGTAGTTTTAGAGTTATGGTTTGGACTCGGATTAGGGCTAGGATTAGGGCTAGGTATAGGGTTTGGTTTTGGTTTAGGTGAAGTTTTAAAGTTATTGCTATGGCTCGGTTTTTATTTAGGGCTAGGGATATGGTTAGCGCTAGTTTTAGGTTTAGCATTAGGTTTAATGCTAGTGTTACATTTAGGTTTAGGCTTAGTTTTTAAAGTTAGATTTAGACTTAGGATTAAATCGAGGGTTAGGTCAGGGATAAGGTTAAGGCTACTGTTAGGTCTTGGTTTATGTCTAGGATTAGGGTTATGGTAAGGGATATGTTTAGAACTAGGAATAGGGCTAGAGTGAGAGTGAGAGTTAGTCTTATGGCTAAGCTTAGAGTTTGCTTAGGTATAAGGCTTAATTAGGGCTAGTAATAAGGCTAGGTTTATGGTTATGTTTGGGCCTAGGGTTAGTTTTTGGCTTGGAGTTAGGTTTAGTGTAAGTGATGGGGTTAGAGCTAGGGATAGGGCCAGGGTGAAGGTTAGAATTTGTTTAGGGCTAGGGTTTCATTAGAGTTATTATTAAGGCTTGGTTTAGGTCTAGAATGAGAGCAAGGGTTTGTGATTTGGTTAGGGCTAGGATTAGTGTTAGGGTGAATGTCAGGTGTAGGGTTTTGGTTGGAGATAGTTTTAGGGTTAGGTTTATGGCTATATTAGTGTAAGTGTTAGGTTTAGGGAAAGGATCAAGTTTAAAGCCAGGGATATTATTAGGTTCAGGGTCAGGTTTAGGGTTTTGTATAGGTTACGGTTTAGGGTTAGGGCTCAAATTAGTGTTAGGTTTTGGGTTAGGGTAATGATAGGTTTGGTTTAGGGTTCAGGTTAGATTTAGCATAATGAATAGGGTTAGGGTTAGGGATAGGGTTAGATTTAGGCCAAGTGTTACCATTATAATTAGGGTTATGTTTATGGTAAAGGGCAAGGGCTAAATTTGGGCTGGGTTTATTAATAGGATTAGGGCTAGGCTTATGGTTAGGGTTATGCATTTTTTTTTGTGTGTGTGTGTGTGTGTTAAGTTTAGGGCTAGAATTGCGGCTAGGGCAAATGTCAGATCTAGGGTCATGTTTAGGGGTATTTTAAGGTTAGGTTTATGGCTAGGTCTAGTATAAGGGTTAGGTTTAGGGGTAAGGTCAGTGGTAGAGCTAGGTATATTACACACGAAGGGTCAGAGTTAGGGTTTGGGTTAGGTTAAGGTTTAGGGTTAGGGCTTGAATTAGCATTAGGGGTTAGTATTAGGGTAATAATAGGGTTAGGTTTAGGGTTCAGGTTAGGTTTAGGTTAATGAAGTAGGTTAGGGATAGAGATAAGTTTATGGTTAGGCCTAGGGTTACCATTAGAGTTATGGTTATGATTAAGGTAATGGATAGTGCTATAGCTATTGATAGGGATAGGGTAATGGTTAGAATTCTGGCTAGTGTTAGGGTTAATGCTACATTTAAGGCTCAGATTAGGGCTTGGTTTAGGGTTTGTTTAGGGCTAGGGTTAGGGCTATGTCTAATGTATGAAATAGTGTTGCAACTAGTGCTAGTTTTATGGTTAGGTGTAGAGCTAGGTCTAGTGTTACAGTTAGGTTTAGGGTTAGGGTGATGTTTGGAGCAAGGGTTATTGTTAGGGTCAGAGTCAGAGTCAGGGATAGTTTTAGGGTTAGGGTTAGAACTCGAATTAGGGCTAAAGTTGGTACTACATGTATGGTTAGGGTTTTGTTTAGGGATATAAGTTGGATTTGAATTAGGGCTAGGGATATGGTTACGGCTAGTTTATGGATTAGCATAAGGTTTAACGCTAGTGTTAAGTTGAGGTTGAGGCTTAGAGTTAGGGCTAGATTAAAAGTTAGAACTAGGGTTAAGGCTAGGGCTAGAGCTAGGGTTAGGGTGAGGGTTAGGGTTATGGTAATGAATATGGTTAGAACTAGAGATACAGCTAGGGCGAGAATTAGAGTTAGCCATAGTAGTACTCTTAGGTTTAGGGTTAGGGTTAGGGCTAAATTAGGGCTAGGGTTAAGGCTAGGGTTAGGGCTAAATTAGGCCTTGGATTAGGGCTAGGGTTAGGGCTAGGGTTAGGGCTAAATTAGGGCTAGGATTAGGACTAGGTTTAGTGTTAGGGTTAGGGCTCTATTAGGGCTAGAGTTAGGGTTAGGTTTTGGTTTAGGTTTAGGGTTAGGGTTAATGTTAATGTTAAGGCTATATTAGGGCCGGTATTAAAGCTAGGGTTAGTGTTAAGATTAGACCAATGGGTTGGGCTAGAGGTTAGGGTTAGCATAGGTGTTAAGGTTAAGTTTAGGTTAATGAGTGGGGTTATAGCTAGCTTTAGGGATAGGGTGAGGTTTAGAATTAGGATTAGGCCTAGGATTATGGTTTAGTTTAGCATTAAGGCTAGGTTTAGGGCTAGGTTAAGTGCTAGGATTTGTGTTAGGGTTATGGCAAGCACTGGTATCAGGTCTAATATTAGGTGTAGGGTTAATATATAGGACTAATATCAGGTGTATGTAAATGTTAAGGATAGTTTTAGGTTTAGAATATGGCTAGGTCTAGTGTAAGAGTTAGGTTTAGATTGAAGGTCAGCTTTAGGGCTAGGGTTAATATTACAGTCACGGTCAGAGTCAGGGTCAGGGGTAGCATTTGGTTTAGCTAAATGTTTAAGATTAGGGTTTAAATTAGCATTAGGTTTAGGTTTAGGGGTATCATAATTGATAGGATTTAGTTTAGGTTTCAGTTAAGGTTTAGGGTAATGGAAGGGTTAGGTTTAGCAATCGGGTAAGGTTTAGCATTAGGGTTAGGTTTATGTTTAGTATAATGGATAGGTTTAGAGGTTGGGTTAAGGCTAGGTTATGGTTTGGATTAAGTCTAGGCTTAGGGATAGGTTTAGGGATAGGTCTAGGGTTTCATTTGGGGTAAGTTTTAGGGTTAGGGTAAGTGTTAGGTTTAGGGCTAGGGTTATGGTTACCTTAGGGTAAGGGCTAGTGTTTGAGTTAGGGTGAGGGCTAGGGCGATGTTTAGGTTTAGGTTTAGGTCTAGGTTTACATTTATGGTTAGAGTTAGGTTTAGTGTTAAGGATATGGTTTTAATTATGGTTAGGGTTAATGTAATGGATATGGTTAGAGCTAAAGTTCAGGCTAGGTTTAATGTTAGGATTAGGGCTGGGTTTAGGGTTAGGGTTTAGGATGGAGCTAGGTTTATATTTAGTGTAAAGGTTAGGCATTGAGCTAGGGTTAGATCTAAGGTGAGGCTTATGTTAGGGCTAGGTTTAGGGCTAGGGTTAGGCTTAGGGTTATGCTTAGAGCTAAGTTTAGGCCTAGGATTAGGCCTAGGATTTGTGTTAGGTTTAGTCCTAGGGTTAGGACTATGGGTAATGTAAGAGCTAGGGTTATGTTTAGGGCTAGTTTTAGGGTTAGGGTTATGCCTAGGTCTAGTGTTAAGTCTAAGTTTTGGGTTAGTGTCATGTTTAAAGCTAGGTTCAGTGTTAGAATCAGGGTCATTTGTTGGGATAGGGTTAGGGTTAGGGTTAGATCCAGAATTAGGACTAGATTTAGGTCTAGGGGTAGGACAAGTGTTCAGTTTAGGTTAAGAGTTATTGTTAAGGCTAGTGCTAGGTTTTTGTTTAGGTCTAAGGCTAGAGTTATAGCTATATTTCGGATTAGCGTTGGGTCTAGATATAGTGTTAGGATTAGGTATAGGTATAGGGTTACCAGTAGGTATAGTGTTAGGGTTTGATTTAGGGTTAGGGTCAGGTTTAGACCTAGGGTTACTGTTAGGGTCATATGAGGGTCAGAGTTAGGTAAAGGTAGAATGTGGTTAAGAATAGTATTATGGTTAGAGTTTAAGTTAGGGTAAGGATTAGGATTAGGACTAGGATTAGCATTTGGGTTAGATTTGGCTTAGTGTAAGGAATAGAATTAGAGATAGGTTTAGTGCTAGTGTTAGGGTTAGGGTTAGGCCTAGTATTAGGGGAAAAGTTAGGATTAGGGCTCAGATTAGTTGTAGAATTTGTGTTAGGGTTAGGGCTATGGTTACAATAATGACTAATGTATGAACTAGGGTTATGATTAAGGCTAGATTTAGGGTTAGGTTAAGGCTAGATATAGTGTTAGGTTTAATTTAAGGTTAGGGTGATGTTAAGAGCTAGGATTAGTGTTAGGGTCAGTGTCAGGGTTAGATTTTGAGTTAGTTTTAGGGTTAAGGTTTGATTTATGTTAAGGGTTAGGATTAAGGCTATGGCTTTGTTTCGGTTTATGGCTAGGGTTAGGGATATGGCACTTTTTAGGAATAGCATTATGGTTAGGGGTAGTGTTAGAGTTTGGTTTAGGCTTATTGTTACAGTTAAATTTAGAGTTAGGTTTAGATTTAGATTTAGGCTTAGATCCAGGATTAGGATTAAGGGTAAGGATAGAACTAGGGCTAGGATTAGGGCTAGGGCAAGAGTTAGAGTTAGTCTATTGCTAGGTTCAGGGTTAGGATAGGATTAAATAAAGGCTAGGATTAGCACTAGGCTTTGTGTTATGCCTACGTTTAGGGCGAGGGTTAGGGTTAGGTTTAGGGTTATGGTAAGCTTTGGGGTACAAGATGATGTTATAGGTACATTTAGGCCTAAGGTGAGGGATAGAATTAGGATTAGGGCTCGGGTTGTGTTTCAGGTTAGGATTAAGTCTAGGTTTAGGGCTAGGATTATGGCTAGGGCTAATTTCAGGTCCAGTGTTATGATTAAAATAGTTTTAGGGTTAGTTTTATGGCTATGTTTAGTGTAAGTGTTAGGTTTAGAGGTAGGGTCATCTTTAGAGCTAAGGGTACTATTAGGGTCAGGGTCGAGATTAGTGTTTTGGATAGGTTAAAGTTTAATGTTAGGACTCTAATTAGCATTATAGTAAGGATTAGGGTAAAGATAGTGTTAGGTTTAGATTTCAGATTAGGTTTAGTGTAATGGATATGGTTAGGATTAAGAATATGGTTAGGTTTTGGCCCATGTTTAGCTTTAAGGTTAGGGTTATGGTTAGGGTAATGGATAGGGTTAGAGATAGGGGTACGGCCAGGGTTATTGTTACAATTCTTGATAGGTTTAGGCTTAGGGTTAGAGTTAGAGGTAAATCTAGGGATAGTGCTCAGAATAAGGCTTGATTTTGGTTTAAGTTAAGGTAAATTTAGGGTAACGACTAATGTAAGTACCAGGTTTGCGATTAGGGCTAATTTTAATGTTAGGATTAGGGCTAGGTCTATTGTTAGGTTTAGGTATAGGGTTAGGGTGATGTTTAGAGCTAGGGTTAGTGTTAAGTTCAGAGTCAGGTTCAGGGTTAGTTTTAGGGTTTGGCTTAAATCTCAAATTAGGGCTAGAGTCATGGCTAAGTGTAGGGTTAGGGCTTAGTTTATATTAAGGGTTAGGGTTAAGTCTATGGCTTGGTTTTGTTTTAGTGCTAATGTTAGTTCTGGTTTTAGGATTAGACTTAGGGTTAGAGCTACAGTTAGGTTTAGGTTTAGGCTAAAGGTTAGGGATGATTTAGAATTAGGGTTAGATCTAGGATTGCTGCTAGGGCTATGAATAGGGCTTGTGATAGATCTATGGTTTGGGCTAGGATTAGGATTCCAGTAAATTATAGGGTTAGAACTAGCGTTAGGACTAATGTGAGAGTTAGAGTTAGTCTTTGAGATCCAGTTAATGTTAAGGTTATGTATAATGCTAAATTAGGTCTAAGATTAAGGCTAAGGTTAGTGTTAAAATATGGCCTAGGGTTATGGTTTGGTTTATAATTAAGGCTATGTTTAGGGCTAGGATAAGGGCTAGGGTTTGTGTAAGGGTTAGGGCTAGTATCATGGCTAGGGCTAATATCAGGTCTAGGGTTATGCTTAGGAATAGTTTTAGGGTTAGTTTTATGGCTAGGTCTAGTGTAAGTGTTAGGTATAGGGTAAGAGTGAGATTTAGAGCTTGGGGAATTATTAGGGTCAGTGTAAGTGTTAGGGTTTAATTTAGGTTTGAGTTTAGGGTTAGGGCTCAAATTAGCATTAGGGTTAAAGTTAGGGTAATGATTGGATTAGGTGTAGGGTTCAGGGTAGGTTTAGGGAAATTGATAAGTTTGGTGATAGTGATATGTTTAGGTTTAGGCCTATGGTTAACATTAGGGTAAGTGTTATGTTTAGGGTAATGATATATTTAGACTTAAGGTTAGGGCTAAGGCTATGGTTAGGATTAGGTCTTGATTTAGGGTTAAATTTGGAATAAGATTTAGATCTAGGGTTAGGTTAAAACTAAGGATAGAGTAAGGGTTATGACTAGGTTTAGGGTTATGGTAAGTGATAGGGTTAGAAACGTGGATAGGGCTGGGGAGAGGGTTAGACTTAGGGCGAGGGTTAGGGTTAGGATTAGAGATAGGGCTAAATTAGGGCTAGGATTAGGGCTAGGTTTAGTGTTTAGTTTAAGCCTAGTGTTAGGTTAAGATTGGGGTTAGGGTTAGGTTTAGGAGTTAGAATTAGAGTTTAGAGTTTAGGTTTAGAGTTACGGCAAAGTTCAGGGTAAGGGATGGCTTTATAGCTAAGTTTAGAGGTAGGTGAGGGTTATAATTAGGGTTAGGGATGTGGTTAGGGTTAGGGTTATGATTAAGGCTAGGTTTAGGGCTATGATGAGGGCTAGGTTTTTTTGTTTTGTTCGTGTTTTTAGGGTTGGGGCTATCGTTTAGTGCTAGGACTAATTTAAGTTCCAGAATTATGGTTAAAGATAGATTTATAATTAAGATTATGGGTACGTCTATTGTAAGGTTTAGGTTTATGGTTAGCATGAGGTTTAGAGCTGGGGGTATTATTAGGGTGAAGTACTGTGGTAGAGTTTGGGATAGGTTACCTTTTAAAGTTAGACCTCGGGTTACTGTTATGATCAGAGTAAGGGTCAGGGTTAGTTTTAGGGTTTTGCTTAAAATTCAAATTAGGTCTGGGGTTTGGGCTTGGTGCAGGGTTTGGGCTTGGTTTAGGTTCAGGGTTAGAGTTAGAGCTTTGACTCAGTTTGGTTTTAGGGCTAGGGTTAGTGTTAGAGAAATTTTTAGGATTAGTGTTAGGGTTAGGGCTAGTCTTAGATTTAGGCTCAGGCTTTGGTTTAGGGTTAAATTTAGAGTTAGGTTTTTATCTAAGGCTAGGGCTAAGGATAGGGCAAGGGTTAGGACTAGAATTTGGGATAGGATTAATTTTATGGTAAGGGATAGGATTAGAACAAGTGATAGGGCCAATGAGAGAGTTAGAGTTATTCTTAGGGCTAGGGTTAGTGTTAGGGTTAGGTATAGGGTAAATTACGGCTAGGGTTAGTGTTAAAGCTAGAGATAGAGCTAGTTTTAGAATTAGCATAAGGTTTAGAGCTAGCTTTAGGCTTACGCATTGAGTTAGGTTTAGATTTTAAAGTTAGGTTTCCATCTAGTGTTAAAGCTAGACTAAGGATAGGGCAATTGTGAAAAAAAAAAGGGTTAGGGTTACGTTTAGGGTAAGGGATGTGATTTTGGCTAGGTTTAGGGATAGGGCAAGGGTTAGTATTAGGGTTAGGGCTAGAGTTGGGGGTTAGGGTTATGACTAAGGCAAGCTTTATGGCTAGGATGAGGTTTAGGGTTTCTGTTAGAAATAGGGATAATATCAGGGCTAGGGCTAATGTCAGGTCTAGGGTTATAGTTTGAGCTAGATTTAGTGTAAGGATTAGGTTTAGGGTAAGATTCAGGTTTATATCTAGGGTTACTTTTAGGGTCAGGGTCAGGGTTAGAGTTTGAGTTAGCTTAGAGTTTATGTTTAGGGTAACGACAGAGTTAGTTTTAGGGTTTAAACTTGCTTTAGTGTAATGAATAGTGTTAGGGTTAGGTCTAGTGTTAGTTTAAGGTTAGGGTTATTGTTAGGGTAATAGGTTTAGAACGAAGTTTAGGTCTAGGTTTATATATGGGATTAGTGGTAGTTTGGGGTTAGGGTTAGGTTTAAGTTTAGGGTTAAAGCTAGGTTTAGTACACAGTTTAAGCTAGGTTTTGGGTTAGGTTAGGGTTAGGGTAAGGCTACGGTGAATATATGAAGTAGGGTTATGATTAGCATTAGTTGTAAGGTTAGGGTTAGGGCTATGTAAAATGTTAAGTTGAGGTTTACGGTGATGATGATGTTTAGAGCCAGGGTTAGTGTTAGGGTAAGAGTCAGACTCAAGGTTAGTTTTTGGTTTAGGGTTAAGACTAGAATTAGGGATATGGTTAGGGCTAGGTGTAGGGTTCGGATTTGGTTTAGGTTAAGCATTAGGGTTATGGCTATGGCTCAGTTTTGTTTTAGGGCTGGGGCTAGTGTTAGGGCTAGTTTTAGGATTAAAATTAGCATTAGGGCTAGTGTTAGGTTTAGGTTTAGGGTTAGGTTTAGGGTTAGATTTAGTGTTAGGGTTAGATCTAGGGTTATGGCCAAGTCTATGCATAGGGCAGGATTAGACCAAGAATTAGGGCTAGGATTAGGGTTCTAGTAATGGATAGGGTTAGAACTAGAGTTAGGGTTAGAGTGAGAGATAGAGTTAGTCTTTGGGCTAGGGTTAGGGTTAGGGTTAGGGATAGGGCTAAATTAGGGCCAAGATTAGGGCTGGGATTAGTGGTAGTGTCAGGCCTAGGGTTTGGGTTAGGGATTAAATTAAGGCTATGTTTAAGGGTAGGATAAAAGCAAGGGTTTGTGTTAGGGTTAGGGCTAGGATTATGGCTAGGGTTAATATCACGTCTAGGGTTAAGGTTTGAAATAATTTTAGGGTTAGGTTTATGGCTATGTCTAGTGTAAGGGTCAGGTTTATACCTAGGGAAATTATTAGGATCATGATCAGTGTTAGGGTTTGGTTTAGGTTTGAGGTTAGGTTTAGTTCTCGAATTAACATTAGGGTTAGGTTTAGCATAATGATAGGGTTAGGTATGGGTAATTGATAGGTTTGGGGAGAGCGATACGTTTAGGGTTAAGACTTTGGTTAGCATTATGGTAAGGGTTACATTTAGGGTAATGGAAACAGTTAGAGTTAAGGTTGGGGCTAGGGTTATGGTTAGGATTAGGTCTTGTGTTAGGGTTAAATGTGAGGGTTAGAAGTAGTATTAGGTTTAGTGTTATGTTTAACATAAGGGTTAGGTTCTGAGCTATGGCTAGAACTAGGCTGAAAGTTAGGTTCACAGTTAGGTCTAGGGATAGGATTATGGTAAATTTGGGGTTAGGGCTGGGGTTACGGTTAGACCTAGGTTTAGTGTTAGGTTCAGAATAAGAGTCAGGGATAGGGTTAGGGTTTGGGATACTGTTAAAGCTAAAATGAAGGCTAGGGTTAGGACTATTAATAGGGTTAGGGCTTTAGTTAGTCTGAGGACTAGGGATAGGTCCAGGGTTACTCTTAGGTTAGGGTTTCGCTTAGGGTAAGGGGTTGATTTAGATCTAGGGTTAGGGCTATGGTTAGGGTTAGAATTAGAGTTAAACTAGGTTTAGGGCTCGGTTTAGGGCTAGTTTTTGTGTTAGGTTTAGGGCTAGGATTATGGTAATGGCTAATGTAAAAACTAGGGTTACCATTAGGGTTATTTTTATGGTTAGGGTTAGGGGTATTTTGAGTGCTAGGGTTACGTTTATTGTTAGGGTGATATTTATAGCTATATTTCTTGTTAGGATAAGAGTCAGGGTCAGGATTTGTGTTAGGGTTAGCATTACGACTAGAATTAGGGCTACTGTAAATGCTATTGTTCGTTTTGAATTTAGTGAGGTGTTTAGAGGTAGGGTTAGTGTTAGGATATGAGTCATGGTCAGGATTAGTTTTAAGGTGAGGGTTAGGACTCGAATTGAGACTAGGTTTATGTCTAGGTGTAGTGTTAGTGTTTGGTTTAAGTTAAGGTTTAGGGTTAGGGCTATTGCTTGGTTTGGGTTCACTGCTAGGATTAGGCTTAGGGTTAGTTTTGTGATTATTATTAAGGTTAGGGCTAGTGTTAATGTTAGGTTTAGGCTTAGGTTTAAGGTTAGATTTAGAGTTAGGGTTAGGGCTGGGACTAACTTTAAGGCAAGTGTTAAGGCTAGTGTTAGGTTTACAGTACCAGATAGGGATAGAACTAGGGATAGGGCAAGAGCTAGAGTTAATCTTAGGGCTAGGTTTAGGATAGCCTTAGAGATAGAGCTAAATTAGGGCTAGGATTAGGGCTAGGTTTTGGGTTTAGCTTAAGCCTAGGCTTAGGGTTAGGGTTAGGTTTAAATTTAGGGTAAAGTATGACATTATAGATAGTTTAGAGGTAGGGTAAGATTTAGAATTAGGGTTAGGTATAGGGCTAGAGTCAGGGTTATGATTAAGGCTAGGCTTAGGGCTAGGATGAGGGCTACGTGTGTTTTTACGTTTAGGACAAGGATTAGGGCTAGAAAAAATTTCAGGTCCATAATTATGATTAAAGATAGTTTTAGTGTTAGGTTTATGGCTACATCTAGGCTAAGGGTTAGGTGTTGGGATATGGTCAAGTTTAGATCTAGGGGTATTATCAGGGTCAAGGTTTGGGTTAGGGTTTGGGTTAGGTTAAGGTTTCAGTTTGGATTTGAAGTAGTTTTAGAATTAGGGTTAGGGTAATGATAGGGTTAGGGTTAGGATTCAGGTTAGGTTTACGGTAATGGAAAGGTTAGGATTCAGAATAGGTTTAGGTTTATGCCATGTTTATCATTATGGTTAGGGTTATGGTTATGTTAATGGATAGATTTAGGGATCAGTTTAAGGCTAGAGTTATGATTACAATTATGTTAGGGTTAGGTTAGGTTTAAAGCTAGGATTACGGCTCTGATTAGGTCTAGGTTTTGGGTTATGTTAGGGCTAGGGTTAGGGTAACAGATAATGCAAGTACTAGTTTTACATTTAGGGCTAGTTTAGGGTTTTAGTGCTAGGTTTAGTGTTAGGGTTAGGTTTACTTTTAGGGTGATGTTTAGAGCTAGAAGTGTTAGTGTCAGTGTTAGTTTCGGGGTTAGTTCTCGGCTTTGGCTTCCAACTCAAATTAGGGAAAGGTTTAGGTCTAAGTGTAAGGTTAGGTTTTGGTTTAGGTTAATGTTTAGGGTTAGAGCTATGGCTTGGTTTTGTTTTAGGGATAGGGCTAGCATTAGGACTTGATATAGGATTAGTGTTATGGTTTGGGCTAGTGTTAGGGTTAGGCTTAGGCTTCGGGTTAGGGCTACATTTTGAGTTATGTTTTGCCTAATGTTGGTGCTAGGGATAAGGATAGGGAAAGGGTTAGCACTAGGGTTAGGGCTATTGTTAGGTTTATGGTGAAGGATACGGTTAAATGAGTGATACAGCTGGTGTGAGAGTTAAATTTAGTCTTAGGGCTAGGGTTAGGGTTATGTTTAGGGATATGGCTAAATTACTGCTAGGATTATGTTAGGGCTAGGGTTTTAGGATTATTCTTAGGCATTGAGTTAGGGTTACATTTAGAGTTTAGTTTCAATCTAGGATTAGTGCTATGGCGAAGGTTAAGGCAAGGGTTACCACTAGGGTTAGGTTTAGAGTTAGGGTTTATTTTAGGGTAAGGCATGTTGTTATAGATAGGTTTAGGGCAAGGACAAGGGTTAGTATTAGGGTTAGAACTAGGGTTAGGGTTAAGGTTATGATTAAGGCTATGTTTAGGGCTACAATGAGGACTAGGATTTGTTTTAGGGTTAGGGATAGTATTAGGGCTATGGCTAATGTCAGGTCTAGGTTACAGTTAGGGATAGATTTAGTGTTAGGTTTATGGCTTGGTCCAGTGTAATGGTTAGGTTTTTGTTTAGGGTCCAGTTTAGATCTAGGGTGGAATCAGGGTCAGGATTAGGGTTTGGGTTAATTTAGTGTTTAGGTGAAGGGCTCAAATTAGTGTTAGATTTAGGGTTAGTGTAATGACAGGTTTAGATTTAGGGTGTGGGTTTGGTTTAGTGTAATTTACAGGGTTAGGGTTAGGCCTAGGGTTATCATAAGGGTTAGGGTTACCGTTATGGTAATGGATAGGGTTAGCCCTAAGGGTAGGGCTAGGGTTATGTATAGGATTAGGGCTAGTGTTTTGGTTAGGGTTAGGTTTAAATTTAGGGTTAATGCTAGGTTTAGGATTTGGATTAAGGCTAGGTTTGAGGTTAGTTTACGTCTAGGGTTAAGGCTACGAGTACTGTATGAAGTAGGTTTATTATTACAGCTAGTTGTAGGGTTAGACTTAGGTCTAGTTCTGGTGTTAAGGTTAGGTTTATGGTGATGATGAGGTTTAAAGCCAGAGTTAGTGTTAGGGTCAGAGTCAGGGTCAGAGTTAGTTTTCGGGGTAGGGTTAGACTCTAATTAGGAATAGATTAGAGTTAGGTGTATGGTTAGGGTTTGGTTTGGGTTAATAGTGAAGGTTAGGGCTATGACTCAGTTTTGTTTTAGAGCTAGGGGTAGGGTTAGTGCTAGTTTTAAGAGTCGTAGGGTTAGGGCTAGTGTAAGTGTGAGATTTAGGCTTAGGTTAATGGTTAGGAATAGTAGTAGAGTTATGTCTCTATTTAGTCTTATAGTTAGGGTTAAATTTAGAGTTAGGTTGTGATCTAGGTTTTTAATTAGGACTAAGTATAGGGCTATGGTAGGGCTATGTTTAGGGCTAGGTGTATGAATATGGTAAGGGATAGGGTTAGAACTAGGTATAGAGCTAGTGTGAGAGTTAGAGTTAGTCTTAGGTCTGGGTTAGGTTTAGGAATAGGGCTAAATTAGGGCTTGGATTAGGGCTAGGATTAGTGTTAAGTTTAGGCCTAAGGTTAGGGTTAGGGTTATGGTTAGATTTAGGTCTAGGGTTAGGTATAGGGTAAGGGATGGTAATATAGCTAATTTTAGTACTAGTGTGAGATTTAGGATTAAGGTTAGGATTAATATTAGGGTTAAGTTTATGATTAAGGTGAGGTTCATGGCTAGGATGTTGTCTAAGTTTTGTATTAGAGTTAGGGCTAGGATTAGAGCTAGGGCTAATGTCAGGTCTAGGGTATGGTTAGGGATAGTTTTAAGGTTATGTTTATGGCTAGGTCTATTGTAAAGGCTATGTTTCTTGCTAGGGTAAGGTTTAGATCTATGGGTATTATTAGAGTCTGGGTCAAGGTTAGGGTTAGTTTAAGGTATAGGTATAGAGCTTAAATTAGTCTTAATTTTAGGGATCGAGTAATGACAATTAGATTTAAGGTTCAGGTTAGGTGCAGGTTAATTGATAGGGTTAAGGCTAGTGCTAGGATTAGGGTCCTGTCTAGGTTTAGCATAAAGATTATAGTTATCTTTGAGTAATGAACAGGATTAGAGCTTTGGTTAGGGCTAGGGTTATGGTTAGGATTAGGTATAGGGTTATGCTTAGGGTTATAGTTAGGGTTAGGGTTATTGTTAGGGTTAGCTTTAGGGTTAAAGCTAAGATAGGGCTTGGATTAGGGCTAGATTTTGTGATACATTCGGGCTATGGCTAAAGTAAGAACTAGTGTAATGATTAAGACTAGTTTTATGGTTAATGTTAGTGCTAAGTGTAGTTTTTGGGTTAGTTTTGGGGTTAGGGTGAAGTTTAGAGCTAGGATTAGTGTTAGTGTTAGTGTCAGGTACGATATTCAGATAGGGTAATGGTTAGGGTTGAAGCCAGAATTATGACTAGGGTTAGGTCTGGAGGTAGGATTAGATTTTGGGTTAAGTTAAGGGTTATTGTTAAGGCTAGGTCTAGTTTGTCTTTAGATCTAGAGCTATAGTTATGGCTAGATTTAGGATTAGGTTTAGGTCTAGGACTAGTGTTAGGGTTTGGTTTATGTATAAGGTTACCAGTAAGTCTAATGTTAGGTTTCAGTGTATGGTTAGGTTTAAATTTAGACCTAAGATTAGTGTTAGGATCAGTATAATTGTTAGGGATAGGGTTAGGGTTTGGGTTATGGTTAGATATAGAATGAAGGCTAGGGTTAGAACTAGTTATATAGAGTTAGGTTTTGGTTAGGCTAAGGATTAGTGCTAAGAATACAGTTAATATTAGGGTGAGGGTTTGGCTTAGGGTAAGGGATAGGGTTAGAGCTAGGGTTATGACTAATATTAGAGTTAGGTTTAGGGTTGAAGCTCGTGTTAGTGCTTGGTTTAGGGTTAGATTTGTGTTAGGGTTAGGGCTAGTGTTATGGTTATGGCTATTATAAGAAATAGGGTTACAATTAGGGTTAGGTTTAGGGTTAAGTTTAGGGCTAGGTCTATTGTTAGGGTTAAGTTTAAATTTAGGATGATATGTAGAGCTAGATTTAGTGTTTGGATATAAGTCACGATCATGGTTAGATTTAGGGTTAGGGTTAGGTTTCAAATTAGGGCTAGGGTTAGGCCTAGTGTAGGGTTAGGGTTTGGTCTAGGGTAAGGGTTAGTGTCAGGGGTATAGCTCGATTTGGTTTTAGAGCTAGGGCTAGGGTTAGAGCTAAATTTAGGCTTAGCATTAGGGTTAAAACTAGTTTCAGGGTTAGGGTGAGGCATCAGGTTAGGGTTAGTTTTAGAGTTAGGTTTTGATAAAGAGGTAGTCCTAGTTCTAAAGATAGTGCAAGGGTTATGACTAGGGTTAGGGCTTGTGTTAGGGTTATGTTAAGGGATATGGTAAGAAGTAGGGATAGGTCCTGTGTGAGAATTATAGTTAGTCTTAATTTTAGGGTTCAGGCTAGGATTAGGAATATGGCTATATTAAGGCTAGGATTAGGGCTAGGTTTAATGTTAGGGTTAAGGCTAGGGTTAGGTTTAGGGTAATGGCTAGGTTTTAAGCTATGGTTAGTGCTAGGGGGAGTGTTAGGTTTAGTGTGAGATCTAGGTTAGGGTTAGGGTTATGGTTATGGTTAGGGTTGGGGTTAGGGCTAGGGTTTTCATTAGGGTTAGGGTTAGTTTTCGAGTAATGTACTTGATTAGATGTAAGATTAGATTTACGGTTAAGTTTGGGTTATGGTTAAATTTAGGTTTAGGGATAAGTTTAGTTTTTATTCATGGGAAAGTTTAGGGTTAAGTTTATGTCAAGGGTTAGGTTAAGGGTTAGGTCAAGGTTTAGGTTTATGATTAGGGTTAGAAATAGGGTTAGGTTTAGGACTTGGGTTATTAATAGGGTAGAGTTAGTATTAGGGTTATGGTAATGTTAGGGTTAGACCTTGGGTTAGTACTAGGGTTAAGGTTAGTTTTAGGGGTAGGGTTAGATTAATGTTTACGAATAGGGCTAGGGTTATGTTTAGGCTAATGTTTAGGCTTTGAGCTAGGATTATGTCTAAGGCTAGTGTTAGAGTTAGGGCTACATTTAGGATTATGGTTATGCTTTGGGTAGGTTTAGGCCTCGGATTAGTTCTAGGTTTTGTGTTAAGTTTAGGCCCAGCATTAAGGTCATGTGTAAAGCAAGATCTAGGGTTCTGATTAGAGCTAGTTTTAGGGTTAGGGTTATGGCTATGTCTAGAGTTAGGTTTAGGTTTTCGGTTAGGTTCAGGTTTAGAGCTAGGTTTAGTGTTAGTGTGTCAGTGTTCAGGTTAGAGTTAGGTTTAGGGTGAAAGCCAGAATTAGGACTAGGGTTAAGTCTACAGATAGGGTTAGTGTTTCCTTTTGGTTAAGGATTATGTTAAGGCTAGGGCTCAGGGTTATTTTTTTAGATATAGGTCTACAGTTATGGCAATATTTAGGATTAGGCTTAGGTCTAGGGCTTGTGTTAGGGTTAGGTTTAGGTATAAGTTTACTGGTAGGGTTATTTTTAGGGTTTGGTTTAGTGTTAGGTCAGATTTGGAGTGTGGGTTTGTGTTAGGGTAAGGATTTGAGTTAGCGTTAGAGCTAGAATGAGGGCTAGGTTTAGGATTAATAAAGGGTTAGGGTTTGGATTAGGCTATGGATTAGGATTATGACTAAGGTTAGCATTATGGATAGGGTTTGGCTTAGGGTAAGTGATAGAGTTAGAGCTAGGGTTGGGGCAAGGTTTAGGGTTAGGTTTAGGGATAGGGCTAGGTTTAGGTTTAGGTTTACTTCTAGGATTAGGGCTTAGATTAGGGGTAGTTTTTCTGTTAGGTTTAGGGCTAGAGTTAGGGCTATGGTTAATATTAAAAACTGAGACTATTATTAGAGTTAGTATTTCATCTAGATCTAGTGTTAGCCCTATCTTTAGGGTTAGTGTGATATTTAGAATTCAGGTTAGTGTTAAAATATAAGTCAGGGTCAGGGTTAATTTTAGGACTAAGACATGAATTAGAGCTAGAAGGTTATGGCTAGGTTTAGGATTGGGTTTGGTTAGGTTAACATTTAGGGTTAGGACAATGGCTCACTTTTGTTTCAGGGATAAGGTTGGGTTACGGCTACTTTTAGGATTAGCAATAGTGTTAGGTCTAGTGGTAGGTTGAGGATTAGGCTTAGGGTTAGTGTCAAATATATAGTTATGGTTACATCTAGGGTAGGGTCTAGGGCTAGAGTTTGGGCTAAGTTTAGGGCTTGTCTTAGGTTTTTGTAATGGATAGGTTTAGAACTAAAAATAAGGCAAGGGGGAGAGTTAGAGTTAGTCTTAGGTCAAGGTTAGGGGCAGAGTTAGATTTAGGGCTAAATTAGAGCTAGCATTACATCTAGGGTTAGTGTTAGGTTTAGGCCTATGTTTAGGGCTAGAGATATGGTTAGTGTTAGGGTTAGGGTTAGTGATAGGTTTAGGGGAAAGTATTGGGTTATACCTAAGTTCAGGTCTAGGGCAAGGGTTAAAATTAGAAAGGGGGCTAGAGATAGGGTTTTTGTTAGGATTAAGGCTACTTATAAGCCTAAGATGAGGACTAGTGTTTGTGTTAGGATTAGGGCTAGGATTAGGGCTGGGTCTAATGTCAGGTATGGGTTTATGGTTATGGTTAGTTTTAGGGTTAGGTTATGGCTAAGTCTAGTGTGAGGTTTAGGTTTAGGTTAACGGTCAGGTTTAAAGCTAGTTGTATTATTGGAGTCAGGGTTCGAGTAGGGTTTGGTTTAGGTTAAGATTCAGGGTTAAGGCTTGAATTAGCATTAGGGATATGGTTAGGGTCTGGGTTAGGATAATTGATAGGGTTAGGCTTAGGGTTCAGGTTAGGTTTAGAGTAATGAATAGGGTTATTTTTAGCAATAGTGTTAGCGATAGGCCTAGTTTTAGCATTTGAGTTAGGATTATCTTTAGGGTAATGGATAGGGTTAGAGCTAAGTTTAGGGTTAAGGTTAAGTTTAGAATTAGGACTAGGGTTAGGGTCTGCGTTCGAGTAATTGATAGGGATAGGTTTAGCATTCAGGTTAGTTGTAGAGAAAAGAATAGTGTTAGTGTTAGCAATAGTGTTTTAGGGCTATGGCAATAGTGTTAGCGTTAGGCCTAGGGTTAACATTTGGGTTAGGCTTATCTTTAGGGTAATCGATAGGTTTAGAGCTAAGGTTAGGGGTAGAGTTAAGGTTAGAATTCGGACTAGGGTTGGGGTTAGGCCTAGGGTTCATGTCAGGGTTAGGTTTGGGCTAAGTATTAGCGTTTGAGCTAGGATTAGGCTAGTGTGAGGGTTAGGGTTAGAGTGAGGGCTAATGTTAGGTTTATGTTTAGGCTTAGGGTTATGTTTATATTAAGGTTAGAGTTTGAGCTAGAATTAGGATTAGAGTGAGGGTAGGGTTAGGGTTAAGTATAGGCTTATGGTTAGGGTTACAATAAGGGCTAGGTTTAGGGCTAGGATAAGGTCAATGGTTTGTGTGAGGTTTATGACTATCATTAGGGATATGGGTAATTTAAGAGCTAGGGATATGGTTGTGGCTAGTTTTAGGGTTAGGTTTATGCATAAGTCTAGTGTTCTAGTTAGGTTTTGGGTTAGGATAAGATTTAGATATAGGATTTGTTTTAGAGTAACGGTCATTATTCGGGTTAGGGTTAGGTTTAGGGTGAGGGCCAGATTTAGGAGTAGTGTTGGGTCTAGATATAGAGTTAGTTTTTACGTTAGGTTAATGGTTATTGTTAGGGGTAGTGCTAGGTTTTTGCTTAGGGCTAAGGCAAGATAGATGACTCTATTTAGGATTAGGTTTGGTTTAGTGCTAGTGTTACTATTAGGTTTAGGTAGTGGTTTACCGGTAGGGGTAGTGTTAGGGTTCATTTTAGGGTGTCATATTTAGACCTAGGGTTAGAGTTAGGGTCAGAATAAGGGTCAGGGTTAGGGTTAGGGTTAGAGCTAGAATGAGGTCTAGGGTTAGGACTAGTAATAGAGATAGGGTTTCATTTAGGCTAAGAATTATGGTTAGGACTAGGGTAGCATTAGGGTGAGGGTTTGGCTTAGGGTAAGGGATAGGGTTAGAGGTAGAGTTAGGGTTAGGGTTAGGGTTAGGGTTAGGGTTAAATCTATGTTTAGGGCTCGAAATAGGGCTAATATTTGTGTTAGCATTAGGACTATATCTAATGAAAGAACTAGAATTCTGATTAGGGCTAGTTCTAGTGTTAGTGTTAGGGCAATGTTTGGAGCTAAGGTTACTGTTAGGGTCCGAGTAAGGGTCAGGGTTACATATAGGGTTAAATTTAGGACTTTAATTAGGACTATGTTTAGGGCTAGGTGTAGGGTTATGGTTTGGTTTAGGTTAAGGTTTAGGGTTAGTGTTATGGCTCAATTTTGTTTTAGGGCTAGGGTACTGTTAGGGCTACTTTTCCAATTAGCAATTGGGTTAAGGCTGGTGTTAGAGTGAGCTTTAGGCTAAAGGTTAGGGTTAGATCCATTTTTAGGGCTAGGGTGAATGTTAGGGCTAGGGTTGGGGCTAGGGATATGGTAGGGTTTGGGTTATGGTAACGGATCAGTTTAGAACTAGGATAGGGATAGGGCTCAGGCGAGAGTTAGAGTTAGTCTTAGGGCTAGGAATAGTGTTAGGTTTAGGATTAGGGCTAAATTACGGCTAGATTAGAGATATGGTTAGTGGTAGGTATAGGCCTAGGTTTAGGGCTAGGGTTAGAATTAGCATTAGAGTTATGGTAAGGTATGATTTTACAACTACATTTAGGGCTAGGACAAAGCATAAAATTAGAGTTAGGGCAAGGGTTAATGTTAGGGTTAGGATTAAGGATAGGCTTAGGGATAGGATTAGGGCTAGCATTTATGTTAGGGTTAGGGCTAGGATTAGGGATAGGGCTAATGACATGTCTAGCATTATGGTTAGGGATAGTTTTAGGTTAAGGATTATGGCAAGGTCTATTGTAAGTGTTAGGTTGAAGGTTAGTAGGGTCAGGTTAACAGCTAGAAGTATTTTTAGGGTCAGTGTCAATTTTAGGATATGGGTTAGGTTAAGGATTAGGCTTAGGGCTCAAATTAGCATTAGTGTTAGTGTTAGGGTAATGGATACATTTAATTTTAGGGCTAAGTTTTAATATTAGAGTAATGGACAGGTTTAGGGTTAGGGATAGGGTTAGCTTTAGGCCTAGGGATAGAATTCCGTTAGGGTTATGGTTAGGGTAATAGATTGTATTAGAACTGCAGTTAGGACTAGTGTCAAGGTTAGGTTAGAGCTTTGGTTAGGGTTAGGCCTAGGGCTAAAATTTGTTTAGTGTTATGGTTAGGGTAATGGATATGATTAGAGCTAGGGAAAGGGCTAGGATTATGGCTAGTATTAGTGCTATGGTTTGGGTTAGATTTTGTGTTAGGACAAGGTTTAGGTTTGTGGTTGGGTTTAGGTTAAATGTTAGGACTAGGGTTAGGGTTAGGGTAGGGTTAAAGTTAAGGTTAGGGCTCTGATTACATCTAGGTTTTGAGTTATCTTAGGGCTATTTATGTCTAGGGCTTATGTTAGAACTAGGGTTATAATTAGGATTAGTGTTAAGTTTAGCATTATGTCTAAATCTAGTGTGTAGATTAGGTTTAGGTTTAGGGTGATGATTAGAGATAGGGTTCCTTTACCATCAGAGGCAAGATCAGTGTTTCTGTTCAGAGTTAGGGATAGACTTGAATTAGGGCTAGGTTTAAGGCTAGGTGTAGGGTTAGGGTTTGTGTATGGGTTAGGGTAAGAATTAGGGATAAGTCTAATGTCAAGTCTTGGATTATGGTTTGGTTAGGGTTAGTGTTAGGGCTTTGTCACAGTTTTGTTTAAAAGCTAGGGCTACTTTTAGGATTAGTGACAGTGTTGGTGCTAGTGGTATGGTGAGGTTTAGGTTTAGGTTTACTGTTATGGATAGATCTAAGTTTAGGACTATGGCTAAGTTTAGGGCTAAGATTAGAGCTAGTGTTAGGGTTATTAACAGATAGAGTTAGAACTAGAAATTGGGCTGGACAAGAGTTAGAGTTCGTCTTAGGGTTAGGGTTAGGGTTATGTATGGGGTTAGGGATAAATTAGGGCTAGATTTAGGGCTAGGTTTAGCATTACGGTTAGGCCTAGGGTTAGGGTTAGGGTTAGGGGAAGGAATGGTTTTATTGCTAGGTTTAGGGCTAGGGTGAGGGTTAGAATTAGTGTTAGAGCTAGGGATAGGATTAAAGCTATGTTTAGTGCTAGGATGAAGGTTTGTGTTAGGGCTAGGTCTAGGATTAGGTATAGGGATAATGTAAGGTCTAGATTTATGGTTAGTGTTAGTTTTAGGGTTAGGTTATGGCTAGGTCTAGTGTAAGGGTTAGGTTTAGTTAAGGGTCAGGTTTAAAGGTAGGTGTATTAGTATGGTCAGGGTCTGGGAAGTGTTTGGTTTAGGTTAAGTTTTAGGGTTAAGATTTGAATTAGCTTTAGGGTTAATGTTACAGATTGGGTAATGGATAGAATTAGTTTTATGGTTTTGGTTAGGTTTAGAGTATTGGATAGGTTTAGTGTTAGCAATAGGGTTATCGTTAGGCCTAGGGATAGCATTTGTGTTAGCCTTATCTTTAGGGTAATGGATAGAGTTAGAGCTAAGGTTAAGGCTAGGGTTAAGTTTAGGTTTAGGGTTAGGGTTAGGCCTAGGGTTAATGTTAGGGTTAGGTTTATGGTAAGTGTAGGCATTTGAGCTAGTGTTAGGGCAAGGGCAAGGGTTAGGGTTTGAGTCATGTCTAGGATTTGGTTTTGTTAGGGTTATCTTTAGGCTAAGGTTTAGAGTATGAGCTAGAGTTAATGATAGGGTGAGAGTTAGCAATAGGGTTAGGTCTAAGGTTATTTTTAGGGTTATGATTAGGGCTAGGTTTAGGTCTAGGATAAGGACTAGGTTTGGTTTGATGTTTAGGGCTAACGTTAGGGCTATGGGTACTGGAAGAGCTAGGGATATGGTTATGGCTAGTGTTATGGTCAAGGTTATGGATAAGTCTATGTTAGGGTTAAGTTTTGGTTTAGGATCAGGTTTAGAGCTAGGGTTTCTATTATGTTAAGGGTCATTGTTCGGTTAGGATTAGTTTTGTTTTTAAGGCCACAATCAGGACTAGCATTTGGTCTAGTGATATGTTTAGTCTTTACCTTAGGTTAAGGGTTATTTTTATGGCTAGTGCTAGGGTTTTTTTAGAAATAAGGCTAGATTTATGACTCTATTAGGATTAGGTTTGGTCTAGTGCTAGTGTTACTGTTAGGTGTAAGTATAAGTTTACCGGTAAGGGTAGTGTTACGGTTCGGTTTCAGTTTAGGTTCAGGTTTAGATCTAGGGTTAGTGTTAAGATCAGAATATGATCAGGGTTAGGATTAGAGTTAAAGCTAGAATGATGGCTAGGTTTAGAACTAGTAATAGAGTTAGGGTTTGGGGTAGGCTAAGGATTAAGGTTAGGACTAGAGTAGCATTAGGAAGACGGTTTGGCTTAGGGTAAGCGATAGGGTTAGAGGTAGTGTTAGTTATAGATTGAGAGTCTTGGCTCAGATTTGGCTAAGATTTGTGTTAGCATTAGGGCTCTGGCTAATGACAGAACTAGTTTTCTGATTAGGCCTAGTTCTATGGTTAGCGTTAGGGTAATGTTTGGAGCTAGGGGTAATGATAGGGTCCGAGTCAGGGTTAGGGCTATTTCTATGGTTAGAGTTAGTACTCAACTTAGGGCTAAGTTTAGGGATAGGTGTAAGTTTAGTGTTTGGTTTAGGTTAAGGGTTAGGGTTAGGATTATGGCTCAGTTTTGTTTTAGGGCTATGGTAGTTTTAGAGCTAGTTTTCCTATTAGCATCAGGTTTAGGGCTAGTGTTTGGGTGAGGTTTGGACTTAAGGTTATTGTTGACAACCAGGTTTAGGGCTTGCATGATGGTTAGAGTTAGGGTTGGGGATAGGGATAGGGCTAGGTTTTGGGTTATGGAAAGGGATAGGTTTTGAACTATTGAGAAGGCTAGGGTGAGAGTTAGAGTTAGTCTTTGGGATAGGGATAGGATTAGATTTAAATTAAGGCTAGGATTCGCCCTAGTGTTAGTGTTAGGTTTTGGCCTAGAGTTAGGGTTAGGGTTAGGATTAGCATTAGGGTTAGGGTTAGGTATGATGTTACAGCTATATTTTGGGCTAGGGCATGGGATAAAATTAAGGTTAGGGTTCTTGTTAAGGTTAAAATTAGGATTAAGTGTAGGCTTAGGGCTAGGATTAGGGTTTGGATCAGGCTTACATCTAGGGTATTATTAGGGTCAGAGTCAGGATAAGAATATGGGTTAAGTTAAGGTTTAGGATTAGGGCTAAAATTAGCATTAGGGTTAAGGTAATGGATATGGTTAGGTTTCATGTTCAGGTTAGGTTTAGTGTAATGGACAGGGCTAGGGTAAGGCATAGGGTTAGAGTTAGGCCTAGGGATAGAATTTGGTTAAAGATATGGTTCAGGTAATGGATAGGATTAGAGCTACAGTTAGGATTAGGGTTATGGTTAGGTTAGGACTATGTTTAGGGTTAGACCTAGGTTTACGATTTGCTTAGGGTTATGGTTAGGGTAATGGATAAAATTATATCTAGGTTGAGGACTAGTGTTATGGTTAGGAATAGGGATATGGTTTCGTTTAGGTTTTGGGTTAGGACAAGGTTTAGGGTTAGGTTTAGGTTAAGTGTTAGGGCTAGGGATAGGGTTAGGGCTAATATTAAAACAAGAGTTAGGGCTCGAATTAGGACTAGGTTTTGGGTTAGGTAGAGCTAGTGTAGGATTAAAGCTAATGTAAGAATTAGGTTATGATTAGAAATAGCATTATGTCTAGGTCAATGTCTAGTGTTTAGATTAGGTTTAGGTTTAGGGAGATGATTAGAGATAGGGTTAGTGTTAGGGTCAGTGTCAGGATCAGTGCCACTGATCAGGGTTAGGGATAGGACTCGAATTAGGACTAGGATTAAGGCTAGGTGTAGGTTTAGCTTTTGTGTTAGGGTTAGGGTAAGAATTAGGGATAGGGCTAATGTCAGGCCTAGTGTTACCGTTAGGCTAGTGTTAGGTTAGGTCTATGGCTCAGATTTGCTTTAGATCTAAAGGGCAAGTGTTAGGGCTAGTTTTAGGATTAGCAATAGTGTTAGGGCTAGGGGTAGGATGAGGTTTAGACTTAGATTTATTGTTATGGTTAGATCTAGGTTTAGGGCTAGGGCCTGCATTAGGGTAAGGTTAGGGCTAGTGTTAGCGTTATGGTAATGGAAAGGGTTAGAACTAGAAATAGGACTGGGGTGCGATTAGAGTTATTCTTTGGGCTAGAGTTAGGGGTAAGTTTAGGGTTAGGGCTAAATTAGGGCTAGGATTAGCAATAGGGTTAGTGTTAGGGTTAGGCCTATGGTTTGGGTTGGGGTTATGGTTAGTGTTAGTGTTAAGGTTAGGGTTAGAGTTAGGGGAAGGCGGTTATAGTTTGGTATAGCACTAGGGTTTGGGTTAGAATTTGATTTAGGGATAGGGTTAGGGTTCAGTTTAGGATTAAGGCTAGGTTTAATGTACGTGTTAGGGCTAGGGTGAAGATTAGGGCTAGGGCTAATGTCAGGTCTAGGTTTAAAGAAAGTGGTAGTTTTATGGTTAGGTATGGCTAGGTATAGTATAAAGGTTAATTTTAGGGTAAGGGGTCAGGTTTAAAACCAGGTGTTTTATTAGAGTCAGGGTCCGTGTATGGTTTGCTTTAGGTTAACGTTTAGGGTTAAGGCTTGTATTAGCTTTAGGGTTCAGTTTACGATTCTGGTAATGGATAGGGTTAGGTTTAGGATTCAGGTTAGGTTTAGAGTAATGTATATGGTTACTGTTAGTGATAGGGTTAGTGTTAGGCCTCAGGTTAGAATTTGGTTTAGGCTTAACTTTAGGGTAATGGATAAAGTTAGAGCTAAGGTTAGGGCTAGGGTTAAGGTTAAATTTATGGCTAGGGTTAGGGTTAGGCCTAGGGTTAGTGTCAGGGTTTTTTTCAGGGTAAGTATTAGGGTTTGAGCTAGGGTTAGGTCTAGGGAGAGGGTTAGGGTTAAAGTCATGGCTAGGGTTAGGGTTAGTGTTAGTGTTATGATGAAGGAAAAGGTTAGAGTTTGAGCTGGGTTTAGGAGTAGGTCGAGGGTTAGGGTTAGGGTTAGGTCTAGTGTTAAGGTTTGAGTTACAATTAGGGCTAGGTTTAGGACTAGGATTAGGGCTAGGTTTGTGTGAAGTTTATGGCTAGCATTAGGACTACGGTTTATGGTTATGGCTAGTTTTAAGGTTAGAGTTGTGGATCAGTCTAGTTAGGGTTATATTATGGGTTAGGATAAGGGTTTAGAGCTAGGGTTTGTGTTAGGGTAATCGTCAATATTTAGGTTAGTGTTAGGGCCAGAATTAGGAATAGCATTGGGTCTAGGCATAGGGTTAGTCTTTGTGTTATGTTAAGGGTTATTGTTAGGGCCATATCAAGGTTTTTGTTTAGGGATAGGGCTAGATTTATGACTCTATTTAGGATTAGGTTGGTCTAGTGATAGTGTTACTGTTAGGTTTTTGTATAGGTTTACTGGTAGGGGAAGATTTAGAGTCCGGTTTAGGGTTAGTGTCAGCTATAGATCTAGGGTTAGTGTTAGGGTCAGAATAACAGTTGGGTTTTGGGTTAAGGCTAGAGCAAGAATGAGGCTGAGGGTTAGGACTAGTAAAAGTGTTAGGGTTTGGGAGAGGCTAAGGATGAGTGTTAGGAATAGGGTAGCATTAGAGTGAGTTTTGGCATAGGGTAATGGAGAGGATTAGGGGTAGAGTTAGGATTAGGGATAAGGTTGGGAAAAGGGTTAGGGTTAGGGTTAGGGTTACTGTTAGGATTAGGTTTAGAGTTACACTTGGGGTTTGAGTTAGAGTTAAGGTTAGAATTACGATTAGGGATACCCATACTATTTGGTTTAGTGTGATAGTTAGGTTTAGGATTAGTGTTAGGTTTAGGAGCATGGTTAGTGTTAGGGTTTAGGGTTAGAATTAGTTGAGTGTTAGGGTTAGGGTAAGAGTTAGGGTAAGGGTTAGTGTTAGGGTTAAGGTTAGGGTTACAGACAGGGTTAGATTTAGGGATAGGTTTAGTGTTAGTGTTAGGGTTAGAGTTAGTGTTAGTGTTAGGTTTATTGTTAGGATTTGTGTTAGGGTTAGGGTTTGGGTTAGGCTAAGAGTTACAGTTAAGATTAGGGTAATGTTTAGGGTTAGGGTTAGTATTAGTGTTAGGGGTAGAATTAGTGTTAGGATTAGTGTTAATGTTAGGGTTAGTGTTTCTGATAAGGTTAGGTTTAGGCTTAGGTTTCTTGTTAGGGTTAGTGTTAGTTTTAGAGTTAGGGTTAGGGTTGGCTTTAGGGGTAGTGTTAGGGTTAGTGTTAGGGTTAGTTTTTGGTTAGGGTTAGGGTTTGTGTTAGGGTTAGCGTTAGGGTTTGTGTTAGGGTTAGGGTTAAGATTAGAGTTACAATTAGGGTTAGGGTTAAGATTAGAGATAGAAATAGGTTAGGGTTAGGGTTAGGTTTAGGGTTTTGTAAGGGTTACGGATGGGGTTAGGATTAATGTTATTGTAAGGGTTAGGGTTACAGTTAGTGTTAGGGTTAGGGTTAGGTTTAGGATTAGGTTTACATAGGGGTAAGGGTTAGGTTAGTGTTAGGGTTATAGTTTGGCAAGGGATTGTGTTAGGGTTTTCGTTTGGTTAAGTGTTCTGTTAGGGTTAGTTTAGTATGTAGGTTAGTGTGAGCTTTAAGGTTAGGATTTGGTTGAAGTTTCGTGTAGGAAATATGGTTAGAGTTTTATTAGGGTTAAAGTTAGGATTAGACTTAGGGTTCGTGCTACAGTTAATTATAGGTTTATGGTTATGGTTATGGTTAGGGTTAGAGTTACAGTTAGGGTTAGGTTTAGGCTTAGGATTACTCTTTGGGTTAGTGATAGTGTTAGGTTTAGGGTTAGTGTTAGCATTAGGTTTAGAGTAAGTTTTAGGGTTAGGGTTACATTTATGGTGAGTTTTAGTGTTAGTGTTAGTGTTCGAGTCAGTGCTAGTGATAGGGTTAGGGTTAGGTTTAGGGTTAGTTTTAGGGTTAGGGTTAGGGTTATGTTTAGGTTTAGGTTTACTGTTAGGGTAAGAGATATGTTAAGGAAAATGTTAGGGATAGGTTTAAGATTAGAGTTAGTTTTAGTGTTAGAATTAAGGTTTGTGTTAGGGTTAGTCTTCATTGTAGGGGTAGGGTTAGGGTTAGTGTTAGGGTTAGGGTTATGGTTAGGATACATGTTAGGGTTAGGTTTAGGGTAGTGTTACTGTTTGTGTTAGGTTCAGTTTTAGTTTTAGGGTTAGTGTTAGGGTTAGGTTTAGGATTAGGTTTAGGTATGGGTTAGGGTTAGGTTATGGTTTGGATAGGGTTTGTGTTAGGGTTAGTGTTAGGTTAAGGATTTGTCTTAGGGTTAGGTTAGGGTGTGGGTTAATGTTAGTGTTACGGTTAGGATTAGGTTTCGGTTTCGGGTTAGAGTTAGGGTTAGGGTTAGGATTAGGTATAGGGTTTGTGTTAGAGTTAGGGTTAAGGTTTGTGTTAGGGTTAGGTGTAGATTTACAGTTAGGGTTAGGGTTAGTATTACAGTTAGGTTTAGGTTTAGGGTTAGGGTTACTCTTCCGGTTAGTGTTAGCATTAAGTTTAGTGTTAGTGTAACTGTAGGGTTTAGAGTAAGTGTTAGGGTTAGGGTTATGTTTATGGTGAGGTTTAGTGTTAGTGTTAGGGTTAGTGTTTGTGATAGGGTTCGGTTTAGTTTTAGGGTTAGTGTTAGGGTTACGATTAGGTTTAGGGTTAGGTTTACTGTTAGGGTAAGGGTTAGGTTTAGGAAAGTGTTAGGGTTAGGGTTAAGATTAGGGTTTTTTTTTAGTGATAGGGTTAGGGTTTGTGTTAGGGTTAGGCTTCATTGTAGCCTTAGGGTTAGGGTTATGATACATGTTAGGGTTAGGATTAGGGTAGTTTTATTCTTAATGTTAGGTTTAGGTTTAGTTTTAGGGTTAGCGTTAGGGTTAGGTTAAGTTTAGGGATAGTTTTAGGGTTAGGTTAGGGTTTGCATAAGGGTTAGGGTTAGGGTTAATGTTAGGGTTAGGTTATTGTTAGGGTTATTTTTAGTGTTAGGGTTAGGGTTTGGATTAGGGATAGTGTTAGTGTTAGGGTTAATTTTAGGGTTAGGGTTAGGGGTAGGATTATGGTTAAGTTTAGGGTTACGGTTAGGTTTAGTGTTAGGTTTAGGCTTAGGTTTAGTTTTAGGATTAGGTTTAGGGTTATTGTTAGTCTTTGGGTAAGAGTTAGTGTTAGGGTTAGTGTTAGGCTTAGAGTTTGGGTTATCTTTAAGTTTAGGGATAGTGATAGGTTTAGGGTTAAGATTATGATTTGGGTTAGGGTTAGGTTAAGGGTTAGACTTAGGATTTGATATAGGGTTCGTGTTAGGGTTATGGTTAGGGTTATGGTAGGATTAGGTTTAAAGTTATGGTTTGGGTGAGTGTAGGGTTAGTTTTAGGGTTAAGGGTAGTATTAGGGTTAGTGTTAGGATCTGTGTTAGGGTTATGGTTATGGTTAATGTTAGGTTTAGCGTTAGGATTATGGTTAGGTTTAGTGATAGGGTTAGTGTTTGGGTTAAGGTTAGTGTTAGGGTTAGAGTTATGTAAGGGTTAGGGGTTGGGTTAGATAAGGTTTAGGTTTTCCATTTGGATTAGGGTTTGTGTTCAAGTTAGAAATTGGGTTAAAAATAAGGTTATGGTTAGTGTTAGGACTAGTGTTAGGGTTAGGTTTGGAGTTACGGTTCGTGTTAGAATAAGGGTTAGGTTTAAGATTACTCTTTGGGTTAGGATGAGATATAGGTTTAGGGTTATTGTTAGAGTTAGGGTTAGTGATGGGGATAAGTTTGGGGTTAGAGTTAGTGTTACAATTAGGGTTAGGGTTAGTATTAGTTTCAGTGTTAGGGTTATGGTTAGGGTTAAATTTAGGATACGGTTATGGTTAGTGTTATGTAAAGGTTAGGGTTATGTTTGGCGTTAAGGTTTGTGTTACGGTTACGATTAGGGTTAGGGTTAAGTTTACGGTTGGGGTTAGGGTTAGGATTATGGTTAGAGTTAGTGTTAGGCTTAGGGTAAGGGTTAGCGTTAAGGATCTGTTTATTAATAGAGATGAGCTTAGTTTTACGGTTAGTGTTAGGTTAGGGTTAGGCTATGGGTTAGAGTTAGGGTTATTTTAGTGTTAGGGTTAGTTTTAGGGTTCAGGTAAGGGTTTGTGTTAGGGTTTGTGATAGGGTTAGAATTAGTGTTAGTGTTAGGGTTAGTGTTAGGGTTAGGCTTAGGTTTAGGGTTAGTATTAGGTTTTCATTTAGGTTTATGTTTACTCTCAGATTAGGGTGAGGGTTAGGGTTAGTGTTAGTTTCAGGTTTAGGGATAGGGTTCGTGTTAAGGTTAGTTTTAGGGTTATGGTTAGGTTAAGGGTTAGATTTAGGGTTAGGCTTAGGGCTAGTGTTATGTTTAGGGTTAGGATTAGACTTAGGGTTAGTTTTAGAATTAGGGTTAGTGGTAAGGTTAGGGTTAGGGTTATGGTTAGTGTTAGAATTAGCGTTAGGGTTACGGTTTGAATTAGGGTTACAGTTACAATTTGTTTTAGTATTGGTGTTAGGGTTAGGGTTATGGTAAGTGTTAGGTTTATATTTAGTGTGAGTTTAATGTTAGGGTTATTTTTAGGGTTACAGTTATGGTTATGGTTATGGTTATGGTTATGGTTATGGTTATGACCAAAGTTAAGGTTAGGGTTAGAGATACGGTTAGGGTTAGTGTTAATTTATGATTAGGTTTTGTGTTAGTTTTAGTTTAGGGTTACTACTATGTTTAAGTTTAGGTTGAGAGTTATTGTTAGGGTGAGGGTTAGGGTTACATTTAGGATAAGTGATAAGTTTAGGTTTTGGTTAGTGTTAGGTTTTGGTTAAGTTTTACTGTTAGGGATAGTGTTAGCATTAGCGTTAGTGTTAGGGATAGGGTTAGGCTTAGGGTTAGTGTTAGTTTGAAGTTAAGTATTAGGGATAGTGATAGGTTTAGGGTTAGTGTCAGGTTTAGTATTAGGGTTAGTGATAGGTTTAGGGTTTGTGTCAGGGTTCAGGTTAGGGTTAGAGTTTGTTTAAGAATAGGTGTAGGTTTAAGGTTAGTGTTAGGCTTAGTGTTAGTGTTAGGGTTAGTGTTAGTGTTATGGTTAGGGTTAGCTTGATCATTAGCTTTAGTTTTAGGTTTAGGGGTAAGTTTTTTCTTAAGGTTAGAGCTAGGGTTAGGGTTGGGTTTATGGTTAGTGTTAGGTTTACGGTTAGGCTTACTGTTAGGATTAGCATTAGGATTAGGATTAGTTTTAGGAAAGTTTGAGAGTAAGGGTTGGTTAGAGTAAGGTTTATGTTTTAGGTTAGAGTTTCTGTTAGGTTTAGAGTTAGAGTTAGTGTTAGTGTTAAGTTTCGGGTTAGGGGTAGAGTTAGTGTTAATGTTAGGATTAAATTAAGGTTTAGGGTTACTGTTAGATTTAGAGTTAGGGTTTGTTTTATTGTTAGGTTTAGTAGTATGGTTAGTGTTGGGGTTCGTGTTAAGGTTAGGGTAAGGGTTACTTTTAGGTTTATTTTTAGGGTTATTGTTACCATTAGGATTAGGTAAGGTTAGTGTTAAGGTTATTTTAGGGTTATGGTTATGGTTTGTTTAGGCTTAGGGTTATGTTTACTGTTAGGGTTTGGGTTAGTGTTATGGTTAGTGTTAGGGTTACGGTTAGTGCTATGGTTAGGGTTAGGTTTAGAGTTATTGTTAGTGTTAGGGTAAGTGTTAGTATTATAGTTAGGGTTAAGTTTATTGTTTGTGTTAGGGTTAGGGTTAGCAATAATGTTAGGGTTAGGGTTAGGGTTACTGTTAGGGTTATTGTTAGGATTATATTTGGTTTTAGAGTTAGGGTTAGGTTTAGATAAGGGTGAGGGTTAGGGTTGGGGATAGGGTTAGGGTTATGGTTTTTGTTAGAGTTAGGGTTGTTTAGGTTTTGTATTACCTTTAGGGTTAGGTTAGGGTTAGCATTAAGATTAGGATTCGGGATAGAGTTAGGGTTAGTGTTAGGATTAGGATTAGTTTTAGGGTTACAGGTAGAATTAGTGTTAGTTCTAGGTTTAGAGTTAGGGTTAGGTTAGGTTTAGGGTTAGGATTACGGTTAGTGTTTGGGATAGGATTAGGGTTACAGTTAGGATAAGGGTTAGAATAAAGGTTATGGTTAGTGTTAGGTTAGGGTTTGGGTTAGGTTAAAGTTAGGGATATGGTCCATGTTAGGGTTAGGTTTAGTGTTAGCTTTATTTTTATGTTTAGTTTTAGGGTTACTGTGAGGGTTAGTGTTAGGGTTACAGTTAGGTTGAACATTAGTGTTGGCGTTAGGGTTATAGTAAGGTTTAGGGTTAGTGTTAGGTTTAGGGTTAGAGACAGTGTTTGGTTTAGTGTTAGGGTTAGGGTGAGATTTAGTGTTAGGGTTATTTTTAGGGTAGGATTAGGTTTACGGTTACTTTACTGTTAGGGTTAGGGTTAGGATTATGGTTAGAGTTAGGGTTAATTTTAGTGTTATGGTTAGGGTTAGGTTTAGCATTAGGGTTTGTAAAAGACTTAGGATTAGGGTTAGTGTTAGTGTCAGGTATACTGTGAGGGTTAAGGTTAATGATAAATTTAAAGTTGGGTTTAGCGTTAGGTTTAGTGTTACTGATATGGTTATGGTTACAATAAGGGTTAGGTTAGTGTTTGTGGTAGGGTTAGGGTTAGGGTTAATGTTAGTGTTAGGATAAAGCATAGGTTTAGTGATAGTATTACGGATCAGATTTAGGTTTAGGTTTTGGGTTATTGTTAGGTTAGGGTTAGGGTTAGTGTTAGGTTCTGTTTAGGGTTATGGTTAAAATTAGGATTTGTGTTATGGATAGGGTCAGTGTTGGGGTTAGTATTATGGTTAGGTTAAAGTTAGTGTTACGATTAGGTTTAGGTTTAGAGTTAGGTTAAGGTTTAGGATTAAGTTTAGGGTTAGATTTTGAATAGTTGTTAGTGTAAAATTAGGGTTAGGGTTTGTGTTAGTGTTAGGGTTTGTGTTAGTTGTGGGGTTAGGGTTAGGGTTTCTGTTAGGGTTACCATTAGGGTTATGTTTAGATTTACAGTTATGGTTTGGATTAGGGTTAGAATTAGGGTTAGTGTTAGGGTAGGTTTGGTTAAGGTTAGGGTTAAGGTTAGTTTTAGGGGTAGGGTTAAAGTTAGGTTAAGAATTACGGTTAGTTTTAGGTTTAGGTTTAGGTTTTGGGTTTGGGTTATGTTTAGGAATAGTTTTAGGTTTAAGATTAGTGTTTGTTATTGTTAGTGTTTGGGTTAGAGTTATCCTTGTGTTTAGGGTGACTGTTAGTGTTAGGGTTAAAGTTAGTGTTAGGTTTTGGTTTAGGGTTAGTGTTTAGGTTAGTTTTAGGATTAGTGTTAGGTTATGGCTATGGTTAGAATTACTGTTAGGTTTAGGTTTAAAGGTAGGGTTCGTGTTAGTGTTAGCATTGGGGTTAGGGTTTATGTTAGGATTAGGTTTAGGGTTAGGGTTAGGGTTATTGTTAGGGTTTGGTGGAAGGCTGGGCTTAGTTATATGGTTAGGTTTAGGTTCCATGTAAAATTTATTGGTAGAGATATTTTTAGGTTTAGTGTTAGGGTTAGCACTTTGGTTAGGTTTAGGTAAGTGTTAGCCTTAGATTTGGGTTAGGGTTAGGGTTATGATTTGGGGTAGTGTTTGTGTTAGGTTTAGTGTTAAGGTTAGGGTTCAGGTTAGGGTAGGGTTAGTGCTACGGTTAGGGTTAGGGTTAGGATTAGTGATTCAGTTAGGTTTATGGATAGGGTTAGTGTTATGGTACGTGTTTAGTTTACAATTAGGGTTCATGTTAAGATTAGTGTTAAGATAAGTTTTAGGATTAAGTTTAGGTTAGGGTTATGTTTAGTGTTAGTGTTTGTTTTATGGTTGGGTTAGGGTTAATAATATTGTATGGTTAGGGATAGGTTTAGAATTAGTGTTACAGTTACAGTTAGTTTTAGAGTTAGTGTTATGTTTAGGGTTAGGGATATGGTTAAGGTTAGTTATTGGGTTAAGTTTAGGGTTAAGGTTAGTATTAGGTTAAGGGTTAGGGTTAGATTTAGGTTTAGTGTCAGGTTTAGGGTTAGGGTTTGAGTTAGGATTAGGGTTAGAATTATTATTAGGTTTGGGTTACAGTTAGGATTAGGTTAGGGTTAAGGTTAATATTAATGTTAAATTTTGTGTTAGAGTTAGCGTTAGGGTTAGTGCTAGGATTAAGTTTAGGGTTAGGATTAGTGTTAGAATTAGGGTTAGGGTTAGGTTTAGGGTTAGTTTTAGGTTAGGGATAGGGTTAAGTTTAGGGTTAATGTAAGGGTTAGGATTAGGGTTAGGTTTAGTGTTAGTGTTCGAATTAGGGTGTGTGTTAGTGTTCAGATTAGGGTGAGTGTTAGTGTTAGGGATAGTGTTAGGTTTAGAATTAGTGTTAGGGTTAGGTTTAGGGTTAGTGTTATGGTTAGGGTTAGGTTTATGTATAGTGTTAGTGTTAGAGATATGGTTAGGTTTACTGTTAGTATAATGGTTGTGTTTATGGTTAGTGTTAGGTTTAGTGTTAGGGTTAGGGTTAATTAAGGTTAGGGTTAGTGTTAGGGTTTGTGAAAGGGTTTGTGTTAGGGTTCGTGTTAGTATTATGGATCAGATTAGGTTTAGAATTAGGGTTAGGTTTAGCGTGAGGATTATGATTATGTTTAGAGTTAGGGTTAACGTTAGTGTTAGGGTTAGGGGTAGAGTTAGGTTTAATGTTACTGTTAGGGTTAGGGTTAGGGTTAGGGTTAGGTTTAGTGTTAGGTTTGGGGTTATGTTTGGGGTTAGAATTAGTGATAGGATGAGGTTTGGGATTAGGTTTATTGTTAGGGTCAGGGTTAGGTTTAGGGTAAGGGTTAGGGTTAGTGTAATGGTTGCTGTTAGTGTTGGGGTTAGAATTAGGTTAGTGTTAGTGTTAGGGATAGGGTTAGACTTAGTATTGTGTTAGTGTTAGGTTTAACATTTGGATTAGTGTTACTGTTAGGGTTAGGGTTAGGGTTATGTTTAGGGTTGCATTTAGGTTTAGGTTTAGTGTTTGGGTTAGTTTTAGAGTTAGTGTTAGGGTTAAGTTTAAGGTTCATTGTAGGGTTAAGTTTAGGGTTACTGTTAGTGTTAGCATTAAAATTAGTGTTCATGTTAGGGTGGGTTAGGGTTAGGGTGAGGGATCAGGTTAGGGTTAGGTTTAGTGTTAGTGTTTGTGTTAGGGTTACAGATGGGGTTTATTATACTGTCAGGGTTAGGGATAGGTTTGGAGTTAGTTTTAGGGTTATTGTTAGATTTAGTTTTACTTTTATAGTTAGTGTTATCATTAAGATTAGTGTTACGGTTATGATTGAGTATTAGTGTTTGGGTTAAGATTAGTGATAGGGTTAAGTTTAGGGTTAAGGTTAGTTTTAGGGTAAGGGTTAGGGTTAGGTTTAGAGTTAAATTTAGGGTTAGTGTTAGGGTTAAGTTTAGGGTTTGAATTAGGTTTAGGTTTAGGGTTATTGTTAGGGTTAGGGTAGGGTTACCATTAGTATTAGAATAGGATTAGGGTTAAAGTTAGTGTTAAATTTTCTTATAGGTTTAGTGTTAGGAATAGGTTTAGGGTTAGGATTAGTGTTACAATTAGGGGTAGGTTTAGGGTTTGGGTTAGATTTATGTAAGGGTTGGGTTAAGTTTAAGGTTAGCATTAGGGTTAAGGTAAGAGTTAGGTTTAGAGTTAGGGTTACTGTTAGTGTTAGGGTTAGTGTTATGGGTAGGGTTAAGATTAAGGTGAGTATTAGGGTTAGGTTTAGGGTTAGGGTTATGTTTTTTAGTGTTTATGTTAGGGTTAGGTTTAGGTTTTAGGGTTATGGATCGGATTAGAGTTAGTGTTAGTATTAGGGTTTGGGTTAGTGTTAGGGTAAGAGTTAGGTTTAGTGTTAAAATTAATGTTAGGTTAGGGTTATTTTTAGAGTTAGCGTTAGAGTTATGGTTAGTGTTAGAGTAAGGTTTAGTTTAGTGTTAGTTTGGGTTATAGTTTGTGTTAGGTTTAAGTTTAGTCACAGGGTTTTGTTAGGGTTAGGGTTAGTGTTAGGGTTACGAATAGGATTAGGTTTATATTTAGGGTTAGAATTAGAGTTAGGTTTAGTGTTAGGATTACGTTAAGGTTTAGAATTAGAGTTAATATTAGTGTTAGGATTAGGGTTAGGGTTAGGGTTAGTGATAGGGTTAGGGTTAGGGTTAGGGTTAGTGTAAGTTTTAGGGTTAGACTTAGGGTTCGTTTTAGGGTTAGGGTTAGGTTTTTGAATAGGTTTAGTTTTAGAGTTAGGATTATGTTTAGGAATAGCATTGGGTTAAAGGTTAGAGTTAGTGTTAGTGTTAGGGTTACCATTAAGTGTAGTGTTAGGGTTAGGCTTATGGTTAGTGTAAGGGTTGGGTATAGGGTTACAGTTAGATTTTGAGTTAGGGTTCAGTTTAGAGTTAGGGTTAGTGTTAGCGTTGGGGTTACTCTTACAATTATGGTTATGGTTAGGTGTTTGGTTAGTGTTTGTTTTAGTGTTTGGGTTAGTGTTCATGTTAGGGTCTGGGTTCAAGTTGGTATTATGGTTAGAATTAGCATTATGGTGGGGTTAGGATTAGGGTTAGTGATAGGATTAGGTTATGGTTAGTGTTAGTGTTAGGGTTTGGGTAAGTTTTAGGGTTAGTGTTTGGGTTGTGTTAGGGTCAGGTTTACTGCTTTGTTATCATTACTCTTAGTTTTAGGGTTAGGTTTAGGGTTAGTGTTAGGTTTATGGTTGGGTTACATTCAGTGTTAGGGTTAGGGATAGGGTAATGGTTAGGCTTAGGTTTAGCATTATGTTTAGAGTTAGGGTTAGCGTTAGGTTTAGGGTTAGTGTTAGGGTTACAGTTAAAAGTAGGGTTAGGGTTAGTTCTAGGTTTAGGTTTAGTGCTTGTGTTAGTGTTAGGGTTAGTGTTGGACTTAGCGTTTGTTTTTAAGGTTAGAGGTAGGGTAGGGTAACTGTTAAGATTAGGATTAGTGTCAGGGTTAGGTTTATGGTTATGGTTAGGTTGAGTGTTAGGATTAGGGTAAGAGTTAGGGTTAGGGTTAGGGTTAGGGTTATTGTTCAGGTTTAGTGTTAGGGTTAGTGTTCAGGTTAGGGTAAGATTTAGGTTTTGGGTAAAAATTAAGTTTAGTTTTACTGTTAGGTTTAGTGTTAGGATTAGCGTTAGTGTTAGTGTTAGGGTTAAAGTTTGTGTTACAGTTAGATTTTTTGTTAGGGTTAGACTTCGTTTTATGATTAGTGTTAGAGTTAATGTTAGGGATAAGTTTAGAAATAGTGTTAGGCTTAGGAATAGGTTTAGATTTATTGTTAAATTTAGGGTTAGGGTTAGTATTAGGTTTAGGTTTAGGGTAAGGGTTAGTGATAGATTTATGGCTGGTTTATGGTTATTGTTAGTTTTACGGTTAGGGATAGGGATATGTTAAGGTTAGGGTTATGGTTATAGTAAGTGTTAGGGTTAGCGTTAGGGTTAGGGTAATGTTTAGCTTTAGGGTTATTCTTAGTGTTAGGGTTAGTATTAGCATTAGTATTAGGTTAAGGGTAAGTGTTAGGGTTAAGGATAGGGTTAACTTTAGTGTTAGGGTTAAGGATAGGGTTAGGGTTAGTGTTAGGGTAAATTTTAAAGTTAGGATTAGGGTTAGGGTTAGGATTCATATATTTTTAAGGGCTAGGGTTAGGGTTAGAATTACAGATAGGTTTATGGTTACATTAAAGTTTGGGGTTAGAGTTATCATTAGTGTTAGGGTTATGTTTACGGTTGGGTAAGGATTAGGATTAGGGTTCTGTTACGTTTAGGTTTCTGGTTTGAGTTAGGGTTTGTGTTAAGTTTAGTGTTAGGGTTAGAGTTAGGGCAAGGTTTAGGGTTAGTGTTAGTTTTAGGGTTAGTGTTTGGGTTAAAGTTTGGGTTAGGGTAATGTTTTGTGTTATAGTTAATGTTAGGGTTATGTTTAGTGTTAGGGGTTGGGTTACTGTTAGGGTTAGGGTTAGGGTTACTTTTAGGCTTAGTGTTAGGTTTACGCTTAGTATTATGTTTACCCTTACAGTTCAGATTATGGTTAGGGTTAAAGTAAGGGTTAGCACTATTGTTAGTGTTAGGGTTAGGTTAAATTTATGGTAAGGGTTAGGTTTAGTGTTAGTGTTAGGTTTGCGTTAATGTTAGAATTAGGGTTAATGTTAGTAATTGGGTTTGTGTTAGGATTAGGGTTATGGATAGTGTTAGCATTAGGAATAGGTTTAAGGTTAAAGTTAGGTGTAGGGTGAGGGTTAGTGTTACGGTTAGGGTTAGTGTTCGGTTTAGGTTTACTGTTAGGTTTAGATTTAGTGTTAGGTTAAGGTTTAGGGTTAAGTTTATGGTTAGGATTAGGGTTAGGGGTAGTGTTACTGTTAGATTAGCATTAGAATTAGGATCAGTGTTAGTGTTAGGGTTATGTTTATGATTAGAGTTAGTGTTATTGGTAGGCTTATGGATATGTTTAGAGTTAGTGTTAGTGATAGGGTTAGGGTAGTGTTTAGTGTTAGTGTTAGAGTTATGTTTAGGTTTAGTGTAAGACTTAGTTTTAGTGTTAGGGATAGGGTTAGGGTTAGTGTTAGGGTTAGATTTAGGGTTAGGGTTCATCTTAGGGTTACAGTTAGGGTTATGGTTAGGCTTAGGATTAGGGTTAGGGTAAGTGTAAGTGTTAGAATTATGGTTACAGATAGAGTTAGTGTTAAGTTTAGGGTAAGGGTTAGTGTTAGATTTAGGGTTAGGGTTAGTGTTAGGTTTAGAGTTAGGGTTTCTCTTAGGGTTTATGTAAGGGTAAGGGTTAAGGTTAGATTTAGTGTTATGGTTATAGTTAGGATTCAAGTTAGAGTTAGGGTTAGCATTAGGTTTGGTTTAGGGTTAGAGTGAAGGTTTGTGTTAGGGTTAGATTTAGGGTTAAGTTTTGGGTAGGGTTAGTGTTAGGGTTATCGTTAGATTTAGGGTTAAGGTTAGTTTTAGGGTTATTTTTAGGGTTAGGGTTAGGATACGGGTTAGGTTAGGGTTAGGGTTAGGGTAGGTTGAGGTTACGGTTATGATTACCATTAGGGTTTGTGTTAGGGTTAGGGTTAAGGATAAAGTTATGGTTAGGTTTAGTGTTAGGGAAAGTGTTAGGGTTAAGGTTAGTTTTCTTTTTTTTTTGTTAGGTTTAGTGATAGGGTTAGATTTTTTTTAGGGTTAGGGATAGGGTTAGGATTACAGTTAGGATTATGGTTAGCATTAGAATTAGTGTTAGGGATAGGGTTCGGGTTAGGTTCAGTTCAAGTGCTAGGGTTATATTTAGGGTTAGGTTTAATGATAGGGTTGCGGTTGAAGTAATAGTTGTGGTTACTGTTAGGTTAGGGTTAGTGTTAGGGTTAAGGATCAGGTTTGGGATAGGGTTCAGGTTAGTTTTAGGGTTAGAGTTAGGATTATGTTTATGGTTAGTGTTCGGTTTATCATTAGGGTTAGAGTTAGAATTAGTGTTAGGGTTAGGGTTAGAGTTAGTGTTAGGATTAGGGATAGGGTTAGGTTTATAGTTAGGGTTAGTATTAGGGTTAAAGTTAGGGTTAGGGTTAGTGTTTGTGTTAGGGTTATGTTTATGGATACATTTAGTGTTAGGGTTAGTGTTAGGTTTTGGTTTAGGGTTAGGATAAGTGTTCACGTTAGGGTAAGGTTTATGGTTTTGGTAAGGGTTAGGATTAGGTTTAGTGTTAAGATTAGGTTTAAGGTTAGTGTTAAAGTTAGTTTTAAGTTTAAGTTTTGGATTATGTTTAGGGTTAGAGTTACTGTTAGGATTGGTGTTAATGTTTACATTAGGGTTAGAGTTAGTTTTAAAATTAAGGTTACATTTAGGATTAGGGTTTGTGGTAGGGTTTTGGATAGGTTTAGGGTTTCAATTATGGTTAGGATTTGAGTTAAGGTTAGGGTTAAGGTTAGTTTTAGGGTTAGATTTAGGGTAAGGATTAGAGTTAGATTTAAAGTTAGTGTTAGTGTTAGGGTTAAAGTTAAAGTTAGTTTTAGTGTTAGTGTTAAGGTTAGGTTATGGTTAGCCTTAGGGTTGGTGTTAGGATTAGGGTTAGGTTTTGTGTTAGATTAAGAGTTAGGTTTAGGGTGAGAGTTAGGTTTAAGGTTAGATTTAGGATTATTTTTAGGGTTAGGTTTAGGGTTAGAGATAGTGTTAGGGTTAGTGTTAGGGTTTGGGTTAGTGTTAGCATTATTAGGTTTAGGGTTAGGGATAGGGTTAAGGTTATGATTAGCAATAAGTTTAGGTTTTTGATAGGGTTTAGTGTTAGTTTTAGTGTTAGAGTTTGTGTTATGATTATGTTTAGTGATAGGTTTAGAGTTACACATAGGAGGTGGGTTAGTTTTAGAGTAAATTTTAAGTTTAGAATTAGTGTCAGTGTTAGGGTTATGGTAGGTTTAGGGTTAGTGTTATGGTAAGAGTTAGGATTAGGGTTAGAATTAGGGTTAAGGTAAATGTTAGGGTTAGGTTTGGGGTTAGGTTTATGGTGAGTTTTACAGTTAAGTATATGGTTAGGGTTAGTTTTATGGTTAGAGGTAGTGTTAGGGTAACTGTTTTTGTTAGGTTTAGTCTTAGGGTTAGGGTTTGTGTTAGGTTTAAGAGTTAGGGTTTGGGTTAGGGTTAGGTTTAGTATTAAGTTTACAGTTATAATTAGGGTAAGGTTTAGAGTTAATAAAAGTTTTATGGGTAGGGTTAGTGTTAGGGTAAGTGTTAGGGTTAGGGTAAGATTTATGGTTAGAATTAGTGTTAGGTTTAGTGCTAGGCATAGGGCTAGTGTAACAGTTAGGCTTAGTGTTAGGATTAGGGTTAGAGTTAGGGATAGGGTTAGGGTTGGTGTTAGGGTCAGTGTTCAGGTTAGTGTTAGAGTTAGTGTTAGGTTTAGGGTTACATTTAGGTTTAGTGTTAGGGTAAGAGTAACAGGGTTAGGGTTAGTGTTAGGGATTTGGTTAGGTTTAGGGTTCGGGTTAGGGTATGAGCTGGGGTTAGGGTTCGGGAGACGATTTGTGTTAGGGTTAGGTATAGGGTTATGTTTGGATTATGATTTGTGTTAGGGTTACAATTAGGTTTAGGGTTAGTGCTAGGGTTAATGGTAGCTTTAGGTTTAGAGTTAGGGTTAGGGTTAGGATTAGGGTTAGTGTTAGTGTTAGGATTAGGGTTAGGATTAGGATTAGTGTTAGGGTTAGGGTTAGGTTTAGTGTTAAAGTTAGGTTTTGTGTTAGGTTGAGTGTTAGGGTTATGGATAGGGTTAGTGATAGGGTTAGGGTTAGGTTTAAGGTTAGTATTAGGGAAAGGTTAGGGTTAATTTTAGGGTAATGTTTAGGGTTAGGTGCAGGGTTAGTTTTAGTATTAGGGTGAAAATCAGGGTTAGGGATCAGTTTAGGTTTAAGGTTGGTATAAGATTTAGGATTAGGGTTAGGATTAGGGTCAGGGTTAGGGTTTGGGTTATGGTTTGTATTAGGTTGAGGGTTAGAGTTGGGATTTGGGTTTGGGTTAAGGTAAGGTTATGGTTGGATTAGGGTGAAAGTTAAGGTTATAGTTAGGGTTAGGGTTAGGGTTTAGGGTAGGGTTAGGGTTATTGTTACAATTAGGTTTATGATTAGGGTTAGTGTTAATATTAGGTTTAGGGTTTGGTTTAGGGTTAGAATTTTATTTAGGTTTAATGATAGGATTAGGGTTAGCTTTAGGGTTATTATTAGGTAAGCGTTAGGGTTATTGTTAGGGTAGGGGTTAGGGTTAGGTTTAGAGTTAGTTTTAGAATTAGGGTGAGGTTCAGGGATAAGAATTGGATTAGGGTTAGAGGTAGTTAAAGAGTTAAAACTAGGTTTATTGTTAATGCTAGGGTTAGGGTTATGGTTTGGGTTAGGTTGAGGATTAGGGTTAGGGTTTGGTTTAGTGTTAGATTTAGAGTTATGGTAGGATTAGGATTAGAGATAGTGTTAAGAATACGGTTAGAATTAGTTTCAGCATTAAGAATAGGGTTATGCAAAGGGTTAGTGTTAGGGTTAGGGATGGGGTTAGTGTTAGGGTTAGGGTTGTAGTTTGGGTTATGATTTGTGTTTAGTTTAGGGTTAGGGTTAGGTTTTGTGTTAAGTTTACGGTTAGGTTATGGGTTTGTGTTAGGGTTACTGTTAGGGTTAATGTTAGGTTTCGTGTTAAGGTTAGGGCTGGGGTTAGTTTTAGGGTTCGGTGTAAGTTTTTGGTTACTGTTAGGGTTAGGGTTAGGATTCGTGTTGCACTTAGGTTTAGAGTTAGGTTTAGGGTTTATGTTAGGCTTAGGGTTAGAGATAGTATTAGGGACAGGGTTAGGTTTAGGGTGAAGTTTAGAATAAGGTTTAGGGTTAGGTTTAGGATTCAAGTTATGTTTAGGGTTACTGTTAGGGTTAGTGTTAGATTTAGGTTTAGGATTAGGGTTAGTGTTAGTGTTTTGGTTAGTGTTAGGTTTAGGCTTAGGGTTAGTGATAGGGTTAAAATTATGGTTAGAATTACAGTTAGGGTTAGGTGGAGGTTTAGTGTTTGGGTTAGTGTTAAAGTTAAAACTAGGTTTAGTGTTAATGTTAGAGTTAGGGTTATGGTTTGGGTTATGTTGAGGGTTAGGGTTAGGGTTTGTGTTAGTGTTAGAGTTAGAGTTATGGTAGGATTAGGATTAGAGATAGTGCTAAGAATAGGGTTAGGGTTAGTTTTAGCGTTAAAAATAGGGTTATGCAAAGGGTTAGGGTTAGTGTTAGGGTTAGGATTAGGTTTAGGGTTAGTGTTACTGTTAAGGACAGTGTTAATGTTAGTGTTAAGTTGAGGGTTAGGTTTAAGCTTAGTGTTATCTATAGGTTTAGGGTTAGGGTTAGAGTTAGTGTTTGGTTAGGTTTATTGTTAGTGTTAGAATTAGAGGTAGGGTTAGGTAAGGGTTTGTGTTAGGGTTATGTTAGTGTTACGTAATGGTTAGAGTAAGGGTTAGGGCAGGATTAGGGTTAGGGTTAGGGTTAGGTTTGGTGTTAGGGTTAATGTTAGGGTTAGGTTTAGGTTTATGTTTATCGTTATTGTTAGAAATAGTTTAGGGTTAGTGTTAGGGTTAGGGTTAGGTTTAGGGTTAGTGATAGGGTTATGGTTAGGGTTAGTGGTAGGGATCGTGTTAGGGTTCATTTTAGGTTTAGGATTAGGCTTTGTGTTAGGGTTACATTTAGAATTATATTAGCCTTAGTGTTTGTTTTACACTTAGATTTAGGGTCACGTTTAGGATTAGTGTTTGGGTAAGGTTTAGAGGTAGGTTTAGGGGTAGTGTTAGGGTTACGGTTATTTTTATTGTTGTGGTTAAGTTTAAGTTTAGGGTTAGGGTTAGAGTGAGTTTTAAGGTTAAGGTTAGTCTTATGGTTATTGTTAAGGTTTTGGTTAAATTTAGGTTTTGGTTTAGGTTTAGGATTAGGATTAGTGTTAGGTTAGTGTTAGGGTTACAGTTAGGGTAAGTGTTAGAGGAGGGTTAATATTAAGGTTAGATTTAGTGTTAGAGAAAGGGTTAAGGTTAGGGTTACATTAAAGTTTATGATTAGGGTTCATGTTAGGGTTAAGGTTAGGGAAAATATTAGGTTTATGTTAGGGTTAGGGTTAGGGTTACTGTAAGTTATATGGTTAGGGTTAGGATGAGAGTTAGGGTTAGGGTTCTGGTTAATGTAAAAGTTATTGTTAGCTTTAGGGTTAATGTTAGGCTTATGTAGGGGTTAGGGTTAGGGTTAGGGTTGTGTTTGAGGTTAAGTTTAAATTTAGGGTTAGAGTTAGGTTTAGGTTTAGGTTTAGGGTTAGGGTTAGGTTTAGTGATAGGGTGAGTTCAGGTTTAGGGTTATGGTTAGTTTTAGCATTAGAGTTAGGTTTAGGTTTGTGGTAGGGTTAGGATTAGGTTTAGGTTTAGGGTTAGGGTTAGTGTTAGGGTTAGGTTTAGTGTAACGGTTTGGTTTAGTGTAATGTTTAGATTTAGGTTTCATGTAAGTGTTAGGGTTGTGGTTAGTGTTAGGTTTTGGGTTAAGATTAGGGTTAATGTTAGGTTTAGGGTTTGGGTTAGGATTAATGTTAGGATAAATGGTAGGTTTAGAGTTAGTGTAAGGGTTAATGTTAGGGTTAGTATTAGGGTTAGGGTTAGGGTTCATGTTACCATTAGTGTTAGGGTAATCGTTAGATTTAGGTTTGGTCTAGGGTTAGTGTTTTTGTTAGGGTTAAGTTTAAGGATAGTGTTACAGTTAGGGATAGGTTTAGGGTTATTGTTAGGGTTAGGTCTAGTATTATGAATAGTATTAGTGTAAGGGTTGTTTAGGGTTGGTTTTAGGTTTAGGGATAGGATTATGGTGAGATTTAGGGTTAGTGTAAGTGTTAGGTTTAGGGTTAGATTTAGTGTTAAGTACAGGGTTCGTTTTAGCTTGAGGGTTAGGTTTAGTGTTAGGGATAGGATTAGATTTTGGGTTAGCTTTAGTGTTAGTGTTAGGGTTAGGGTTAGGGATAGCATTAGGGTTAAGGTAGGTTTAGCTATAGGGCTAGGTTTAAGGTTAGGGTTAGTTTTATGGTTAGGGATAATGTTGTTAGGGTAAGTTTTAGAGTTAGGATTAGGGTTATGGTTAGGGTTAGTTTTAGGTTTAGATTTATAGTTAGGATTTGGTTTAGGTTTAGGGTTAGTTTTACAGTTAGGTTTAGGGTAAGGTTTAGTGTTAGTATTAGTGTTAGGTTCAGCGATATGTTTTGTGTTAGGGGTAAGTGTCAGGTTTATGGTTTCTGTTAGGGTTATTGATAGGATTAGGGTTAGGGTTATGGTTAGAATTAAAGTTAGATGAGGCTTAGTTTTAGGTTTAGTGTTAGTTTTAGGGTTACAGATAGGATAGAGTTTGTGTTATTGTTAGGGTTAGTGTTAGGGTTAGGGTTTTTGTTAGGGTTAGGGTAATTGTGAAGTTTAGGGTTAGGGTTATTTTTAGTGTATGTGTTAGAAAATTAGTGTTAGGATTAAAGTTAGGGGTAGTGTTAGGGTTAGGGATAAATTTAGGGTTTCCTTTCAGGTTAGGGTTAGGGTTAGAATTAGTGTAACAGTAGGGTTAGTGTTTGGTTAATGTAAGGGTTAGGGTTCGGGTTAGGGTTATGGTAAATTTTAGATTTAGCATTATGGTTAGGGTTATTATTAGTGTTAGGTTAGTGTTAGGGTAAGAATTATGGTTTGTGTTAGAGCAAGGTTTTGGTTTAGGTTTTCAGAAAGTGTTAGGGTTAAAAGATAGGTTTAGTGTTAGGGTAGTTTTACATTTAGGTTTATGATTAGGTTGAGGAATAGTATTTGGGTTAGTGTTATACATAGGTTTAGGGTCAGGTTTAGGGTTAGAGATAAGGTCAATGTTTCAGTTAGGGTTATGGTTACAAAGAGGGTTATAGTGAGGGAAAGGGTTAGGGTTAGTGTTAGTTTTATGGTTACAGTTAGGTTAGGTATAGTGTTAGGATTAGGGTTAGTATTATTGTTAGTGTTAGGGCTGGTTTAGGGTTAGTGACAAAGTTAGAGTTGGGTTAGGGTTAGTGTTAGATTAGGGTTAGGGTTTGTGTTAGGATTAGTGTTTGTGATAGGGTTGGGGTTATGGTTAGGTAATGGTTATGGTTAGTGTTAGGTTATCGTTAGGATTATGTTATGCTATATGGTTTTTGTTAGGTTTATGGATAGCCTTAGTATTAAGTTAACATTAGGTTTAGGGTTAAAGTTACAGTTAGCGTTAGGGTTAGTGTTAGGGTTAGGATTAGGTTTAAGTTTAGTGTTAGGTTTATGGTTAGTTTTATGGTTAGTATTAGGGTTAGGGTTAGGGTTAGTGTTAGTGTTAAGGTTAGGTTTAGGGTTAGGTTTAGTGTTAAGTTTACAGCAACAGTTAGGGTTCATGTTAGTGTTAGGGTTAGGTTTATTGTTAGGGTTAGGGTTAGGGTTAGGATTAGGGTTATTGTTATGTTTAAAGTAATATTATGTTTATGTTTAATGTTATGCTTAGGGTTGTAATTAGGGTTAGAGTAAATTTTAGGGTTAGGGTTATTGTTACAATTAGTGTTAGGGTTAGGGTTAGGGTTAGGGTTAGAATTAGTTTTAGCATAGGGTTTGTGTTGGGGTTCTGTTAGTGTTATAGTTTGGGTTACTATAAGGGTTAAGTTTAGAGTTAGAATTAGGTTAGCGTTAGGATTAGGGTTTGGGTTAGGGTTAGGTTTAGGATTAGTGTTTGTGTTAGGGTTAGTGTTAGGTTTTAATTAGGGTTAGGTTTAGAGTCAGGGTTCATGTTAGGATTAGCGTTCGTGTTAGATTTAGGGTTAGGGTTAAATTTAGTGTTAGTGTTAGGATTATTTTTAGGTTAAGGGTTAGCATTATTGCTTGGGATAGGGTTATATTTAGGTTTAGGGTTATTCTTTGTGTTAGAGTTAGATATAGGTTTAGAGATAGGGTTAGGTTGAGAGTTAGGGTGACAGTTAGGGTAACATTTAGGGTTAGGTTTAGGGTTTGGATTAAGTATAGGGTTAGCGTTAGGTTTAGTGTTAGGAATAGGGTTAAGATTTGTGTTAGAATTAGTATTATGGTAGGGCTAGGGTTAGTGTTTGTGTTCGGGTTAGGGTTAGTGTTAGGGTTATGGTTAGGGTAAGTGTTAGGTTTAGTGTTAAAGTTAAAATTCGTGTTAAGGTTAGGGTTAGTGTTATGGTTATGGTTAGCGTTAGAATTAGGGTTAAAGTTAGTGTTACATTAGGGTTAGGGTTAAGGTTAGGAAAAGGTTTGGGGTTTGGGTGAGGTTTAGGGTTATTGTTAGGGTAAGAGTTAGCTTTAGGTTTAAGTTTAGGGTTGGGGTTAGGGTTATGGTTAGGTTTACGTTTATGTTAGTGTTTCATTTAGGTTTTGTGTTAGTGTTAGGGTTAGGGTTAGGATTACGGTGAAGGTTAGTGTTAGTGTTAGGTTTGGGTTTGGGTAAGGGTTTGGGTTCCTTTTAGGGTTAGGATTAGGGTTAGTGTTACATTTACGTTTAGGGTGAAGGTTACAGTTAGGGTTATGGTTATTGTTATTGTTAGGTTAGTTTTATGGTTAGGGTTAGTAAGTGTTATTGTTAAGGTTAGGTTTTGGTTTAGGTTTACTGTTAGGGTTAGGTTTGGTTAGGGTTAGGTTCAGGTTAAAGATAGGGTGAGGTTTCGTTTTAGTGTAAGGGTTAGGGTTAGTGTTAGTATTAGGTTTAGGTTTAGGGTTATGGTTAGTGTTGGGGTTATGGTAAGGGTTAGGTTTATCGCTAGAGTTTGAGTTAGGTTTACAGTTAGGTGTAGGTTTAGTGTTAGGGTTCTAGTTAGGGTTAGTGTTAGTTTTAGTGTTAGGTTTAGAGTGAGGGCTAGGTTTAGGGTTGGGATTAGGTTTAGGTTTAGGGTTTTTGTTATGGTTACAGTTAGTGATAGGGTTATGTTTAGGTATGGTTTAGGTTTAGGGTTAGTATTATGGTTAGGATTAGGTTTAGATTTAAATTTAAAGTTAGGGTTAGTCATGGGTTTATGTTTAATGTTAGATTTAGTGTTAAGGTAAGGTTTAGAGTTATGGTTAGGATTAGGGTTATAGTGAAGCTTAGGGTTAGTGTTAGGGTAAGTTTTAGGGTTACAATTAGGGTTATTGTTAGAGTTAATGTTAGTTTTAACGTTAGTGTTAGGCTTAGAGTTAGGTTTAGATTAAGGGTTAGTGATAGTGTTAGCATTGTGGTAAGTGTTAGTGTTAACATTAGGGTAAGGGTTAGTGTTAGATTTAGTGTTAGGTTTAGGGTTAGGGTTTAGGCAAAGTTTAGGGTTAGGGTTAGGTAAGGGTTAGAGTTATGGTTTGGTTTAGGGTTTGTGTATGGTTTAGCATTAGAGTTAGGCTTACGTTAGGTTTATAGTTATGGTTATGGATGTGTATAAGGTTAGGTTTAGTGTTAGGGTTACTGTTAGGCTTAGGGTTAGGGTTAAGTTTAGTATTCGGTTTTTGGTTAGGTATATGGTTAGTGTAGGGTTAGGGTTACTGTTAGTTATTGGGTTAGACTTAGGGTTAGATTTAGTGTTAGTGTTAGGTTTAGGGTTAGTGTTAGGAATAGAGTTACGATGAGTGTTTGGTTTAGGGTTAGGGTAAAAGTGAGTGTTAGGGTTAGGGTTATTGTTATGTTAAGTTTAGGGTTAGCCTTTGGGTTAGTTTTAGGTTTAGTGTTATACTTATGTTTAGATTTTTGGATTAGAATTCACTTTAAACTTAGAGTTAGGGTTAGTGTTAGGTTTACTGGTAAGGTTAGGAATAATGATATGGTTAGTGTTTGTGTTAGGGTAAGGGTTAGTGTTAGTGCTTATTTTAGGGTTTAAGTTTCGTTTTAGGTTTAAGTTTACAGTTAGTGATAGGGTTAGGATAAGGGTTAGAATTCATGGTAGTGTTTGGTTTAGGGTTAGTGTTATGGTTACAGTTAGGGTTAGAGTAAGGTTAGTGTTAGGGTTAGGGTTGGGGTTAAAGTTAGTGATAAGTTTAGGTTTACTGTTAAACTTACTGTTAGATTAGGCTTAGTGTTAGAGTTAGGTTAAATTTCGGGTTATGGTTAGGGTTAGGTTTGTGTTATGGTTAGGATTGGGGTTAGGGTTAGTTTTAGGGTTAGGGTTAAAGTTTGTTTTAGGGTTAGGATTATGATTAAGTTAAGGTTTAGGGTTAGGTTTAAGATTATGTTTAGAATTATTTTAAGTGTAAAGTTATTTTTGGGTTAGGGTTAGGTTAGGGTAAGCTTTAGGGTTAGGGTTCATGTTAGGGTTAGGGTTAGGATTAGGGTTAGTGTCAAGTTTATGTTTATGGTTAGGGTTAGGGTTAAGATTAGGGTTACTTTTAGTTTGGGGGTTAGGGTTAGAGTTAGGTTTAGGTTTATTATTATGGTTAGGGTTAGTTTTAGGTTTAAGTTTAGTGTTAGGTTTAGCGTTAGTGTTAGGTTTTGGGTTAGGGTTAGGGTAAAGGTGAGGGTTAGGGTTAGATTTAGTGTTATTTTTAAGTTTATATTTGGGGTTTGGGTTAGTGTTAGGGTTACTGTTAGGGTTATTGTTAGGGTAATTGTTAGAGTTAGGGTTAGGGATACGGATAGAGTTTTGGTTAGTGTTATGGTCACTGTTAAGTTTATGGTTAGCATTAGGATCAGGGTTAGTGTTATGGTTTGAATTAGGGTTAGGTCTAGTGTTTATGTTAGGGTTAGGGTTTGCATTAGGTAAGGGTAAGAGTTAGGGATAGATTAGGGTATGGATTATGGTTGGGTTAGGGTTTGTGTTAGGTTTAGAGTTAGAGTTAATATTAGTGTTAGTGTTATTGTTACGGTTAGGATTCGTTTTAGTGTTAAGGTTCAGATTAGGTTTAGGGTTGGTGTTAGTGTTAAGTTTAGGTTGAGGGTTTCAGTCAGTGTCAGGCTTAATAGAATGGATAGGGTTAGGGTTAGAGTTAGTGTTATGGTTATGGTTAGGGTTAGGTTTAGTGTTCAGGTTAGGGTAAGAGTTTGGGTTTGGGATCATTTTAGGTTTAGGAATATGTATGAATTAGTGTTACGTTTAGGGTTATGGTGAGGATTAAGGTTAGGGTTAGGGTTATGGTTAAGTTTAGTGTTAGGATATGGGTAAGGGTTAGGGTTAGTTTAGTTTTAGGTTTAGGTTTAGAAAATGAGTTAGGATTAGAGTTAGGGTTAGTGTTAGCTTTAGGGATATGTTTAGGATTATGTTAGGTTTAATGTTAGTGTTAAATTTTGCATTAGTTTTACGGTTAGGGTAAATGCTAGGGTTAGAGTTAGGGTTAGGGTTAGTATTAGTGTTAGGGTTAGGGTTAAGTTTAGGGTTAGGGTTAGGAATAAGGTAAGAGTTATGATTAGCGTTAGGGTTCATGTTAAGGTTAGGGTTAGGGTGAGTGTTAGGATTAAGGTTAGGGTTAGGTTTAGTGTTACTGTTTGTTTTAGGGTTAGGGATAGTGTTAATTATAATACTAGGGTTAAAGATAGGTTTAGAGTTAGTTTTATGTTTACCGTTAGGTTTAGGCTCAGTATTTGGTCAGGGTTAGGCTTTGGGTTAAGGTTAGTGATAGGGTTAGGATTAGGATTAAGGTTATTGTTAGTTTAAGAATTAGGTTTAGGGTTAGTGTTAGGGTTAGGATTAGGGATTGAGTTAAGATTAGGGTTAGAGTTCTTGTTAGGTTTATGGTTAGAGTTAAGATTAGGTCTGGGTTAGGGTTGATGTTACTGTTAAATTTTGTGTTAGGGTTAGTGTTAGGATTAGGGTTAGGATTAGGTTTAGGGTGAGGTTAGTGTTAGAATTAGGGTTAGGGTTAGGGTTAAGTTTAAAGTTACTGTTAGGGTTAAGGTAAGGGTTAGGATTAGGGTTAGGGTTAGTTTTAGTGTTTGAATATGTGTTTGTGTTAAGTTTTGGGTTTGGGTGAGTTTTAGTGTTAGGGTTCGGGTTAGGTTTGTGTTATGTTTAGGGTTAGGGGTAATTATAGTGTTATGATTAGGAATAGGTTAGATTTAGTGTTAGAATTAGGTTTAGAGTTAGTGTTAGTGTTAGGTTTAGGGTTAGGGTTATGGGTAGGGTTATGGTTAGGTTTATGTTTAGTGTTATTATTAGGGTTAGTGTTAGGGTTAAGTTTAGTGTTAGTGTTAGGATTATTGTTAGGGTTAGTGTTAGGTTTAGGGTAAGGTTTAGCTTTAGTGTTAGGGTTAGTGTAAGGGTTAGGATTAGTTAAGATTAGGGTTAGGGTTAGGGTTATGATTTGTATAAGGATTAGGTTTAGGGTAAGTTTTAGGGTTACCAATATGATTAGGGTTAGAATTAGGGTTAGGCTTACAATTAGGATTATGTTTAGGTTTAGAGTTATAGTTAATGTTAGTGTTAGGGTTAGGTGTAGAGTTAGGGTTAGTGTTAGGATTAGGGTTATGGTTAGTGTTAGTGTTATTGTTAGGTTTGGGGTTATGTTTAGGTTTAGAATAAGTGATAGGATTAGAATTGGGTTAGGTTTATTGTTAGGGTTATGGTCACAGTAAGGTTTAGGATAGGGTTAGGGTTAATGTTAGTGTTACGTTTTGTGTTACGGTTAGTGTTAGGATTAGGTTTACAGTTAATTTTAAGTTTAGGGTTAGGGTTAGGTTTAGTATTAGGGTTAGGGTTAATTTTAAGTTTAGGTTTAGATTTAGGGTTAAGGTAGGAGTTAGGATTAGGTTTAGTGATAGTGTTTGTGTTGGAATTAGAGTTTGTGTTAGGTTTTGGGTTAGGGTGATTGTTAGTGTTAGAGTTAGGCTTAGGGTTAGGTTTGTGAAGGTTTAGGGTTAATTATACTGTTAGGTTTAGGGATAGGCTTACAGTTAGTGTTAGGGTTAGGGTTAGGGCTATGGTTAGGTTTATGGTTAGTGTTAGTAGTAGGGTTATGGTTAGGGTTAGGGTTAGTGTAAGGGTTAGGTTTTGGGTTAGTGTTATGTTTAGTATTAGTTAGTGTTAGGGTTATTGTTGGTTACAGTTAGGATTAGGTTTATTGTTAGGGTTTGTGTTCAGGTTAGGTTTAGGGTTATTGTTAGTGTTACGGATAAGATCAGGGTTTTATTTAGGGTTAGAATTAGGGTTAGGTTTAGTGTTAGGATTATTATTTAGTTTACAGTTAGAGTTAGTGTTAGTGTTAGAGGTAGAGTTAGGGTTAGTGTTAGTGTTAGGGTTAGGGTTATGGTTAGGATTATGTTTAGTGTTAGGTTTGGAGTTATTTTTAGGGTTAGGTTAGTGTTAATTTGGGGGTTATGATTAGGGTTAAAAGTAGTGATAGGATTAGGTTTGGGTTTAGGTTTATTGTTAGAGTTAGGGTTAGGATTAGGTTTAGGGTTACCATTAGTGTTAGTGTAAGGGTTAAGGTTAAATTTAGTGTTAATGTTAGTGTTAGTGTTAGAGTTAGACTTCGGGTTTGTGTTAGTGTTAGTGTTTCAGGTTGGATTAGGGTTAGTGTTAGGGTTAGGTTTAGTGTTGGGTTATGGTTATGGTTAGGGTTAGGGTTAGTGTTATGTTTAAAATTAGTTTTAGTGTTAGAGTTAGGGTTACATTTAAGGTTCATGTTAGTGTTAAGTTAAAATTTCAAATTAGGGTCAGGGTTAGTGTTGTGGTTAGATTTAATGTTTGGGTTACTGTTAAAATTAGTGATAGGATTAGGGTTGGGGTTAGGTTTAGTGTCAGGTTTAGGGTGAGGGTTAGTGTTGGGGTTACTGTTAGAGTTATTGTTAGGGTGACGGTTAGTGTTAGGATTATTGTTAAGGTTAGGCTTAGGCTTATGTTTAGAATTCGTGTTAGGATTAGGGTTAGTGTTGTTGTTAGGATTAGTATTAGGTTTGGGGTTAGGGATAGGGTTAGTTTTAGGTTTGGTGTTAGGGTTAGTGTTAGTGTTATGGTTAGCGTTATAGGTAGGGTTAGTGTCAATGTTAGGTATAGGGTTAGTGTTATTGTTAGAGTTAATGTTAGGGTTAGGGTTAGGGTTCGGCTTTGTGTTAGAATTAGGGTTAGGGTTATGTTGGATTTAGGTTTATGGTTAAATTTTTTGATAGGGATAGGTTTATGGTTAGTGTTAATCTTAGTGTTAAGGTTAAGGTTATGGTGTGTATTAGAGTTAGGGTGATTGTTAGGTTTAATGTTTGTGTTAGGGTTTTAGTTAGTGTTAATATAAGGGTTAGGGTTAGGGTTAACTTTCGTGTTATGGTTAGCATTAGGGTTTGTGTTAGGGTTTTTGTTAGGTTTCAGGTTATGTTTAGGATTAGGGCTAGAATAAAGGTTACCATTATAGCTAATGTTAGTGTTTGGGTTAGGGTTAGGGGTAGTGTTAGGCTTGTGTTAGGGTTAGTTTTAGGGTTAGGGTTAGCATTGGGGATAGGTATAGTGTTAGTGTTAGTGTTAGCTTTAGGCTTAGGGTTAGGTTTAGCGTTAGTACAAAGGTTAGGATTAGGGATAGGGTTAGGGTTAGTGTTATGGTTAGGGTTAAGGTTAGGGTTAGGTTTAGTTTTGGGGTTATTATTAGCTTAAAGATTGTATTAGGATTAGGGTAAGTGTAGATAAGGTTAGGGTAAAAGTTAGGTTTAGTGTTAGGTTTAGGATCATTTTTTTGTGTTAGGATTAAAGTTATGGTAAGACTTTGGTTTTGTGTTAGGTTTAGGGTTAGAGTTATGGTTAGCAATAGTGTTAGGATTAGGGTTAGTTATAGGGTTAATAATAGGGTTAGTGTTAGCATTATGTTTAGGTTTATGGTTAGGCTTAGGTTTTCTCTTAGTGTTAGTGTTATGGTTGAGCTTAGACTTAAGGTTAGAGTTCAAGTTAGACTAAAGTTTAGGGTTAGGTTAACGGTTAGGGTTCAGTTATGGATTAGGGTCAGTGTTAGTGTTAGGTTTAGTGTTAGGGTTAGTGTTAGGGTTAGGATTAGGGTTTGTGGTAATTTTATCTTTAAGGTAAGTTTTAGGTTAGGTTCATGGTTAGGGTTAGGGTTAAGGTTAGGGTTAGTGTTAGTGTTTATGTTAGTGTTAGAGTTAGGGTTACGGTCAGTATTAGGGATAGGGTTTGGGTTAGGGTTAGTTTTAGGTTTAGCATTAGGTTTAGGATTAGTGATAGGTTTAGGGTTAGGGTTAGTCTTAGTGTTATGGTTAGAGTTAGGGTTCATGTTAGGGTTATGGTTAAAGTTAGTGTTACTGTTAGAGTTTGGGTTAGTGTTAGGGTTTACAATAGGTTTAGGGTTAGGGAGAGGTTAAGTGTTAGTGTGAGGGTTAGTGTTAGGTTTCTGTTAGTGTTATGTTTAGAGCTAGGATTCATGTTAGGGTTAGTTAAGGTTTGCGTTATTGTTAGGTTAGTGTTAGTATTAGGGTTAGGGTTTGTGTTAGGGTTAGTTTTAGGGTTAGCATTAGGTTTAGGATTAGTGATAAGTTTAGGGTTAGTGTTAGTCTTAGTGTTAGGTTTATGGTTAAGATTCATGTTAGGGTTATGGTTAATGATAGGGTTTGTGTTAGGTTTATGTTTAGGGTAACTTTTAGGTTAAATTTAGGGTTATCATAATGGTTAGATTTAGGGTTAGAGTTAGATTTAGAATTAGGGTTAAGATTAGGGTTATGTTTAGGGTTAGTGATAGGGTTTATTGTTATTGTTAGGGTTATGTTTAAAATTAGTGTTAGTTTAGGTTTAGGGTTAGGGTTAGTGTTAGTGTTAGGGTTAGGGTTAGGTTTAATGTTAGTGTTAGGGTTTGGATTTGTCTTAGGGTTACAGTTAGGATTATGTTTAATTTTCTGGTTTTGGTTAGGATTAGGGTTAGGGTTAGTGTTAGGTGAGTGAGGGTTCAAGATAGGGTTTGGGTTAGTATTAGGCTTAGGGTTAGGTTTAGGATTAGGTTTAGGTTAGGGTTAGGGTTAGTATTATGGTTAAGGTTAGGGTCAGTGTTAGCTTTAGTTTTAAAGTTTGGGTTACAGTTAGTGTTAGTGTTAGTGTTAGGGTTAGGGTTATATTTAGGTTTAGGTTTAGTGTTAAAATTAGGGTTAGGTTTAGGGATAGCTTACTGTTAGAATTACTGTGTGGGGTATAGTTAGTCTCAAGATTAGGTTTATTGTTAGGTTTAGTGGTAGGGTTAGGGTTAGGATTAGTTTTAGGTTTAGGTTTAGGGTTAGAGTCAAAGTTAGGGTTAGTGTTAATGTTAGGATTAGTGTTATGGTAAGGCTTAGGGTTAGTGTTATGGTTAGGGATAGGGTTAGTGTTGGGGTTAGTGTTGGGATTTCTATTAGGTTTTCACTTAGGATTATGTTTACATATCCAGTTATGGTTATGATTAGGGTTACGGTTAGGGATAGGTGAGTTAGGGTTCAAGGTAGTGTTAGGGTTAGTATTTGTGTTAGGGTTAGGTTTAGGGTTAGGGTTAGGGTTTAAATTAGGGTTAGTGTTAGGGTTAGAATAAGGGTTACAGAGAGGGTTATAGTTAGGTAAGGGTTAGAGTTACAGAGAGGGTTATAGTTAGGTTTAGGGTTAGTGTTAGGATTAAGGGTATGTTTGGGATAGGGTTAGGGTTAATTTAGGGTTAGGGTTAGAATTGGGTTTAGTGTTAGGTTTAGGGTAAGGGTTAGATTAAAGTTTAGTGTTATGGTTAGGGTTAGGGTTGGGGTTAAATAAGGGTTAGGGTTAGATTTAAGGTTCGTGTTAGGATTAAGGTTAGGTTTTTGTTAGGTTTAGGTTTAGAGTAATGGTTATAGTTTGGATAAGTGTTAGGGTTAGTTTAGGTTTAGGATTATAATTAGTTTTAGTATTAGTGTTAGAATTCATGTTCGGTTTAGGAATAGGATTAGGGTTAGTGTTACTGTTATGGTTAGGATTAGGTTAAGTTTAGGGTTAAATTTAGTTTTCGGATCTTAGTTATATTTAGTGTTATGCTTAGGGTTAAGGTTAGGGTTAGGATTAAAATTAGGGTTAGGTTTAGTGTTACATTTTGGATAAGGTTAGGTTTAGTGTTTAGGTTAGGGTTAGGGTTAGTGTTAGAGTGAGGGTTAGGGTTAATTTCAGGTTGAGGGTTAGCTTTAGGTTTATGATTGGAGTTGTGGTTAGGGTTAGGATTAGGTTAAGATTAGTGTTTAGTTTAGGGTTAATGTTAGGGTTATGGTTAGGGTTAGTGTTACAGAGAGGGTTAGTGTTAGGATCGCATTCTGGTTAGGATTAGGGTTAGGCTTCATGTTATGTATAGGGTTAGGTTTAGTTTTATATTTTGTTTAGGGTGAGGGTTAAAGTTAGGGTTAGGGTTAGGGTTAGGTTAGTGTTAGGGTTAGAATTAGGGTTAGAGTTAGGTTAGGTTTAGGATTATGTTAAATGTTAGTGTTATGTTTAAGGTTAGGTTAGGTTTAGTGTTAGGGTTATTGTTAGGGTTCGTGTTATGGTTAGTGATCGGGTTACTGTAAAGATTAAGGTTCAGATTAGGGTTAGAATTAGATTTATTGGGGCTGGGGATGTGGATCAAGCAGTAGTGTGCTCGCCTGGCATGCATGCGGCCCGGGTTTGATCCCCAGCACCACATACAAAAAAATATGTTGTTTCTGCCAATCTCTCTCTCTCTCTCTCTCTCTCTCTCTCTCTTTCTCTCTCTCTTTAAAAAAAGACTTAGCATTAGTGTTTGGGTTTGGGTTATAGTTAGGTTTAAGGTTAGTGTTAATGTTTGAATTAGGGTTAGATTTAGGTTTAGCGTTAGGGTTAGGGAGAGGGTTAGCTTTAGGGTTTGGGTGAGGGTTAGGGTTAGGTTTAGGGTTAGGTTACTTATAGAATTATGGTTTTGGTAAGAATATGTGTTAGTATTAGTATCAGGGTTAGAGTTAGGATAACCTTAGGGATAGGGTTAGGGTGAGATTTAGGGTTAGGATTCAAGTTAGGGTTAGGTTTAGTGTTATTGTTAGGGTTGGGGTTAGGGTTATGTTTATGTAAGTGTTAGGTTTAGGGTTGGGGTTAGGTTAGAATCAGGGTTAGGTTTAAAGTTAGGATTAGGGTTAGTCTTAAAGATAGTTTTAGTGTTAGGGCTAGTTTAGAATTATGTTATTGTTAGGGTTTTCATTTGTGATTGGGTTAGGATTAGTTTTAGGGTTTTTTTTAGGTTTAGGGGTAGTGATAGTTTTATGGTTAGAATTATGTATAGAGTGAGGCTTAGGGTTAGTTTTAGGGTTATAGTTAGGGTTAGGGTTAGTGTTACGGTTAGGATTAGGGTTAATATTAGTGTTAGGGTATAGTTAGGGTTAAGGTTAGTGTTAAATTTTGGGTTAGGTTTGGGGTAAGGGTTAATGTTAAGATGTGAGTTTGAATAAGTTTTAGGGTTAGAGTTAGGATTAGGATTAGTTTTAGGGTTATGTAAGATTAAGCATTAGGTTACTGTTAGGATTAAGGTTAGGGTTAGGAATAGGGTAAGGATTAGGTTTAGGGTTAGGGTTAGGGTTAGGATTAGTGATAGGATAAGGTTGAGTTTAGGGTTAGTGTTAGTGGTAGGGTTAGGGTTAGTTTTAGTGTTAGAGTTAAGATGAGGGTTAGGGTTAGGTTTAGTGTTAGGTTTAGTGTTAGGTTTAGAGTTAGGGTTAAAGTTCGGAAACGGTTAGGATTAATGTTATGTTAGGGTTAGGGTTATGTTTTGTGTTAGGGTTAGTGTTAGGATTAGGTTTATGGTTAGGTTTTAATTCAGTGTAGGTTTAAATTTAGTGTTAGGGTTAGTTTCAGGGTTCAGATTAATGTTAATTTTAGGGTTAGTGTTAGGGTTAATGTAAGGGTTAGGATTAGGGTTAGTGTCTGTGTTAGAATTAGTGTTTGTGCTAGGGTTTGGATGAGGGTGAGTGTTAGTGTTAAGGTTAGGGTTACGGATAGGTTTAGAGTTAGTGTTAGGGTTAAGGTTAGGGTTATGTTTAGGTTTGTGTTAGGTTTATGGTTACTGTTAGTGTTAGGGTAAGGGTTAGGTTTACATTTAGTGTTAGGTTTAGTATTAGGTCAGTGTTAGGGTTAGGATTAGTTAAACTTAGGGTTAGGGTTAGGGTTTGTGTTAGGATTGGGTTTAATGTTATAGTTACAGATAAGATTAGGTTTATATTTAGGGTAAGAATTAGGGTTAGATTTAGTGTTAAGATTATGATTAGCTTTAGTGTGAGAGTTAATGGTAGTGTTAGGGTTGGGGTAGAATTAGGGTTAGTGTTAGTGTTAGGGACAGGGTTATGATTAGGGTTAGGTTTAGTGTTAGGTTTGGGGATATGTTTAGGATTATGGTTAGTGTTAGTTTAAGGGTTATGGTAAGGGTTAGAATTAGTGATGGGATTAGGTTTGGGTTTAGGTTTATTGTTAGGGTTAGGGTTGAGATTAGGGTTATTGTTAGAGTTAGTGTTAGTGTTACTGTTAGGCTTAGGGTTAGACTTCAGGTTTTTGCTAGTTTTAGGGATACACTTTGCATTAGGTTTAATGTTAGGGTTTGGGGTAGGGTTAGTTTTAAGTTTGGGTTTAGGGTTATGTAAGAGTTAGGGTTAGGGTTAATTGACGTTTAGTGTTATGGTTTGTGTTAGGTTTGTTTTAGGGCTAGGGTTAGGCTTACTGTTACTGTTACTGTTAGGGTTAGCATTAGGATTAGGGTTAGTGTTAGGTTTAGGGTTAGGGTTAGTATTAGCAATAGGGTTACAGTTAGGATTAGTGTTAGATTTAGTGTTAGGTTTAGGGTTAGGCCTAGGGTTAGTGTTAGGGTTACCATAATGTTTAGAGTTAGTGTTAGGGTCAAGGTTAGAATTTAAGTCAGGGTAAGCGTTAATGTTAGGGTATGGGTTACGCTTAGGGTTAAGGTTAGGTTAAGGTTTGGGTTAGGGTAAGGAATTGTTTTAGGGTTAGATTTAGGGTCATGGTTAGGGTTAGTATAGGGTGTGGGTTAGGTTAAGGTTTAAAGTAAGTTTTAGGGTTAGGGTTAGAAGTAGGTTTAGGGTTAGGGTTAGTGTTAAATTTGGGATAGGGTTTGGGTTAGTTTACAATTACGGTTATGCTTAGGATTAGGGTTTGTGTTAGGTTTAGAGTTAGTGTTATGGTTATGGTTAGGGTTAGGGTTAGATTAGGGTTAGGGTTATGGTTAGGGTTAGTATAGGGTTTGGGTTAGGTTTAGGTTTAAAATATGTTTTAGGGTTAGGATTAGAAGTATGGTTAGGGTTAGGGTTAGTGTTAAATTTGGGTTAGGGTTTGGGTTAGTTTACAATTAGGGTGATGCTTAGGATTAGGGTTTGTTTTAGGTTTAGGGTTAGTGTTATGGTTATGGTTAGGGTTAGGGTTAGGTTATGGTTAGGGTTAGGGTTAGGTTAGTGTTAGGGTTAGGGTTAGGGTTGTGTTAGGTTAAGGGTTAGTGTTATTGTTAAGTTTAGGTTTAGAGTTAGTGTTAGGGTTAGGATTAGGTTTGTGTTATCATTAGGGTACAGGTTAGGTTTAAGTATACAGATACGATTAGGGTTAGAGTTAGTGTTAATGTTATGATTAATATTAGTGTTAGGGTTATGGTTAGGCTAGTGTGAGGTTTTGGATTAGATTCCAGGTGAGTGTTACTGTGAGGATTATGGTTAGGTTTATTCTCAGTGTTAGTTTTCGGGTTTGGGTTAAATTTAGGGTTAGGGATAGGTTGATTTTTATGTTTAGGTTTCGGGTTAGTTTGGGGATTAGTGTTAGTGTTAGTGTTTAGCTTAGGTTTAGTGTTAGCGTTAGTGGTAGTTCAGTGGTAGGTTTATTGTTTGTGTTAGTATTATGGTTAGTGTTAGTGTTAGGGATAGTGTTACAGTTAGAGTTAGGGTTAGGATTAGTGTTTGGGTTTGGTTAGGTTTAGTGTTAGGGAAAGTGTTCATTTTAGGCTTACGGTGATGGTTAGAGTTAGTTTTACAGTTAGTGTTTTGTTAGGGTTAGATTTAGGTTTAGTGTCAGGGTTATGGTTAGTGTTAGGTTAAGGTTTAGGGTTCGTGTTTGTATAAGGGTTGGGTTCCCGATTAGGTGTACAGTTACACTTAGGATTCGGGTTAGGTTTATTGTTAGGGTTAGGGTAAGTGTTAGGGTTAGGGTTTGTGTTAGGTTTAGATTTAGGTTAAGGGTTAATGTTAGGGTTAGGATTAAAGTTATTTTTATGTTTAGGGTTAGTGTAGTGTTAGGTTAGGATAATGGTTGTGTTAGAGTTATATTTCGGGTTTGAGTTAGATTTAGTGTTAGTGTTAGGTTTAGAGTTAGGGATAAGTTTAATTTTAGCATTAGGGTAGGGTTGGGTTTATGGTTATGGATAGGGTAGGGTTAGGCTTAGGGAAATGATAGGGTTAGTGTTAGGGTGAGTGTTACCATTTGTGTGAGGTTTAGGGTTATAGTTATGGTTAAGGTTAGGATTAATATTAGGGTTAGGGTTAGGTTTAGGTTTTGTTGTAGGCTTAAACTTAGGTTTAGGGTTATGGTTTGTAGTATGGTTAGTGTTAGGGTTAGGTTTAGGCTTACAGTTAGGTTTAGGCTTAGAGTTAAATTTAGGGTTAGTGTTAGGGTTAGTGTTAGGGTTAGGGTTAGGGCAGGTGTTAGGTTTAGAATTAGGCTTAGGGTGAGTGTTAGGGTTATGGTTAGGTTCATTTTTAGTGTTAGGGCTCGAGTTTGGGTTAGGGTTAGATTTAGGGTTACGGTTAGTGTTAGGGTTAGGTTTGGAGTAAAAGTTTTGTTTAGTGTTAGGGGTAGGGTTATAGTTAGGGTTACGAATCGGGTTGTAGTTAGGGTTAGGTTTAGTTTTAGTGTTAGTTATAGGGTTAGGTTTATGGTTAGTGTTTGGGTTAGCATTAGCGTTAGAGATAGGGTTAACTTTAGGGTTAGCGTTATGGTTGGAAATCTGGTCAGTGTTAGGATTAGGGTTAGGTTTAAGGTTAGAGTTAGGGTTAGTGTTAGGGTTCGGTTTATGGATGGGTTTAAGGTTAGTGTTTTGTTAGGGTTATGGTTATGGTTTGGTTTACTGTTAGGGTGTTAGGTTTTGATTTAGGGATAGGATAAGTGCTCGTGTTAGTGTAAGTTTTAAGGTTTTGGTAAGGGTTATGGTTAGGTTTAGTGTTTGGATTAGGTTTAGGGTTACTGTTAATGTTAGGGTTACTGTTAGGATTAGTGTTATTCTTAGGGTTAGGGTTTGTGATAGGGTTAGGGATAGTTTTAGGGCTAGTATTAGTGTTAGGGTTAGGGTGAGTGTTAGGTTTAGAGTTAGTGTTATGGTAAGTGTTAGGATTAGGGTTAGAAGTAGGGTTATGGTAAATGTTAGTGTTAGGTTTAGGGTGAGTTTTATAGTTAAGTATATGTTTAGGGTTAGTTTTAGGTTTAGTGGTAGTTTTAGGGTTAGAGTTTTTGTTAGGTTTAGTCTTAGGGTTAGGTTTTGTGTTAGGATTAAGGGTTACGGTTAGGTTTAGCATTAGGATCAGTTTTAAGGATATGGTTATGGTTAGGGTTCGGGTTAATGTAAGCTTAATGGTTAGGGTTGGTGTAAGCATAAGTGTTAGGGTTAGGGTTAGATTTACGGTTAGTATTAGTGTTAGCATTAGTGTTAAAAATAGGGTTAGTGTAAGGGATAGGATTAGGTTAAGATTAGGGTTAGAGTTAGGGATAGGGTTAGGGTTTGTGTTAGGGTTAGTGTTAGGGTTAGTGTTAGAGTTAGTGCTAGGTTTAGTGTTAGGGTAAGGGATAGGGTTAGGGTTACTCTTAGTGATGGAGTTAGGGTTAGAAATCAGTGTTAGCATTAGGTTTAGGGTTAGGGTTAGTGTTAAATTTAGGTTTAGTGTTAGGTTGAGGGTTAGGATTAGTGATAGGTTTAGTGTTAGGTTTAGGTTTAGTATTACATAAGGGTTAGGGTTATTTTTAAAGTACTGGTTAGTGTTAGGTTCAGGGTTAGTTTTACAATTAGGGTGAGGATCAGAGTCGGGTATTGGGATAGGGTTATGGTTAGTTTGAGTTAGGATTAGGGTTAGGATGAGGGTTAGTTTTAGGGTCAGTGTTAGGGTTAGGGTTAGGGTTTGTGTTAGGTTAAGTTTTAGGATTAGGGTTTGGGTTAGAGTTAGGTTTAGGTTTAGGGTTAGGGTTTGGGTTAGGGTTAAGGGTAGATTTAGAATTAGTGTTACAATTAGGTTTAGGATTAGTGTTATTGTTAGTGTTAGGGTTAGGTTTAGGGTTAGGGTTAAACATAGGGTTAGTGTTGGTTTAGGGTTAGGTTTAGGGTTAGGGTTAATAATATGGTTAGGGTTGGGTTAGAATTAATTAAGAGTTAGGGTTATTGTTATGGTACTATTTAATGTTAGGTTTAGGGTTTTTTTAGAATTAGGATGAGGTTCAGGGATAGGGATTGGGTTAGGGTTATGGTTAGTTTAAGAGTTAGGATTAGCATTAGTGCTAGTGTTAGTGATAGGTTTAGTGTTAGAGTTAGTGTTAGGGTTAGGGTTATGTTTTGTGATAGGTTGAGGTTAATGGTTATGGTTTGTGTTAGGGTTAGACTTAGGGTTACTGTTGGATTAGGTTTAGAGTTAGTTTAAAGTTAGGGTTAGGGTTAGTGTTAGGGTTAAGAATAGGTTTAGGCTAAGGGTTATGGTTAAAATTAGTGATAGGGTAAGGGTTAGGGTTAGGGTTAGGAGTATGGTTGAATTTAGTGATAGTGATAGGTTTAGGTTTAGGGTTGGGGTTAGTGTTAGTTTTAGTTTTAGTGTTAGGTTTAGGGTTAGGGTTAGGGTTAGCATTATATATAGGGTTAGGGCTCATGCAAGTTTTAGGGTTCATTGTAGATTGGGGGTTAGGATTTCTGTTAGGTTAGGGTTAGATTTCGTGTTACGGTTTGTGCTAGATTTAGAGTAAGGGTTAAGTTTAGTGTTAATGTTAATGTTAGGGTTAGGGTTAAAGTTAATATTATGGTGAGAATTAGGTTTAGGTTTAGGGTTAGGGTTAGTGTTAGGGTTATGTTTTGTGTTATGGTTAGTGTTAGTGTTAGTGTTTGGTTTAGGGTTAGGGATAAGTTTAGGGCGAGTGTTAGTGTTAGAGTTAAAGTTAGGGTTAGTGTTATGGTTCGGGTTAGCGTTAAGATTAAATTTAGTGTTAAATTTAGTGTTAGCGTTAGGATTAGTGTAAGGGTTAAGATTAGTTTGGGCTTGGGTTATGGTTCTGATTATGATTTTTGTTAAGATAAGGGTTAGAGTGAGGATTTTTGTTAGGTTTAGGGTGAGGTTGTTGGTTTGTGTTAAGGTTTCTGTTAGGGTTATGGTTAGGGTTCATGTTAGGTTAGGGCTAGGTTTAGTTTTAGGGTTAGGTTTTAAGTTTTTGGTTAGTTTTGGGGTTAGATTTAAGATTATTGTTTCTCTTAGGGTTAGAGTTAGGGTTAGGGTTTGTAATAGGGTTAGTGTTAAAGATAGTGTTAAGGATACGGTTAGGTTTAGAGTGAGGTTTAGAGAAAGGGATAAGGTTAGGTTTAAGGTTAGGATTAGAGTTAGGTTTAGGGTTATGGTTAGGGTTAGTGTTAGGTTTAGTGTAGGATTAGGGTTATTGTTAGTGTTTTGGTTAGGATTAGGTTTATGGTTAGGGTTATACTTTGGGTTATGGTTAGTGTTAGTGTTAGGTTTAATATTAGGTATAGGTTTGCGGTTAGTGTTAGTATTATTGTTAGTGTTAGTGTTAGGTTTAGGGTTAGGGTAAGGGTTAGGGTTAGGTTTAGAGTAAGGGTTATGGTTAGGGTTATGGTTAGTGTTAGGGTTTGTGTTGGGGTTAGAGTTAGGTTTAATGTTAGGTTTAGTGTTAGGTTTAGTGTTAGTGTTAGGGTTTGGGTTCGGGTTAGGTTACCAGTTATCTTTAGGATTAGTGTCAGAGTTAGGGTTAGCAGTAGGTATAGGGATAGTGTTAGAGACAGTGTTAGGTTTAGGGTTATGATTTGTGTAAGGGTTAGGTTTAGGGTTAGGATTTGTTTTAGGGTTAGGTTTAGGTTTATGGTTGGATTATGGTTAGAGTTAGGGTTAGGGTTAGGTTTAGTGTTATGGTTAAATGTAGGGGTTAGTGTTACTGTTAATGTTAGTGTTAGGGTTAGGGTTAGGGTTACTGTTAGTTTTAGAGTTAGGTTTAGTGTTAAAATTAGGGTTAATGTTAGGTTTATGTTAGGGTTAATGATAAGGTTAGGATTATGTTTAGGGTTAGTGTTAGGTTTAGGTTTAGTGTTTGGGCTAGTTTTAAAGTTAGGGTTACCATTATGGAAGGTTTAGGGTGAAGGTTAGGTTAGGGTTAAGATTATGGTTTCAGTTATGCTTTCTGTTAGGGTTACTGTTAGGATTGGGGACGGGGTTTAGGTTAGAATTAGAGTTACATTTAGTGTTAGAGTTAAGGTTAGTGTAAGGTTTAGGGTTAGTGTTAAGGTTAGGGTTATGGTTAGGTTAAGATTAGTGTTTGGTTTAAGGTTAGATTAAGTATTAGTGTTAATGTTAGTGTTAGAATTAGGGTTAGTGTTATGGTAAGTGTTAGGTTTTGGTTATGGTTAGGGTTACGATTAGGTTAAAATTAGGGTTAGGATTAGGGTTAGGTTTAGGGTTCGTGTTACGTGTAGGGCTAGGGTTAGGGTTAGGTTTGGGTTCATATTAAGGTAGGGTTAGGATTAATGTTAGGTTTAAGTTTAGTGTTATGTTTAGACTTAGTGTTAGGATTGCATTTAGGGATAGGGTTAGGGATAGGGTTAGGGTTATGTTTAGGGTTAGGTTTAGGGTTAAGATTAGGTTTAAAGTTAGCATTTGGGTTAGTTGTAGGGTTTGGGTTAGAGTTTGTATAGTGTTAGGGTTAGGGTTAGTGTTTGTGTTAGTCTTAAAGTTAGTGTTAGTGTTTGGGTTAAGTTTAGGTTTAGGTTTAGATTTAGGGTTAGGTTTAGTGTAAACTTAAGGTTAGGATTAGTATTAGGTTAGTGTTAGGGTTATGGTTAAGTTTACGGATATTTTTATGGTTAGTGTTAGGTATAGGATTAGATTTAGGGTTGCGGTTAGGACAAGGTTTAGTGTTATTGTTAGGCATAGTGTTAGGGTTAGAATTAGTGTTATCTATAGGGTTAGGTTCAGCGTTAGGAAAAGGTTTAGGTTTAGGGTTAGGGTTATAATTAGGGTTAGTGTTAGTGTTAGGGTTCGAGTTAGTGTTAGTATTAGGATAAGGGTTAAGTTAGAGTTAGGGTAAGGTTTAGGGTTAGTGTTAACATTGGGATTAAGTTTTAGTTTAGGATTTGTGTTAAGGATAGGGTTAGGGTTAGATTTAGGTTAGGGTTAAAGTTTAGCTTAGGGTATGTGTTAGGATTAGGGTTAGGGTTAATGTTAATTTTAGGTTTAATTTTAGTGTTAGTGTTAGGATTACAGTTAGGGTTAGCATTAATGTTTGGTTTAGCGTTATAATTTGGTTTAGGATTAGAGTTACAGTTAGGATTAGGGTTAATGTCAGGTTTAGAGTTAGGTTTTTATTTAATGTAATGATTGGGTTATTGATAAGGTTACAGTTTGGGTTAGGGTTAGGGTTAGATGTAGGGTTCGGTTTAGGTTTCGGGTTAGGGTTAGGGTTGATAATATTGTTAGGTTTAGGTTTACTTTTAGGGTTAGATAAGGGTTAGGGTTAGGGTTATAAAGTTATGGTAAGTATTAGGGTTAGGTTTAAGTTTAGGATTATGCCTAGCATTAGGTTTTGTGTTAGGGTTAGGGTTAGTGTTAGGGTTAGGCTTAGGGTTAGGTTTAGATTTAGGTTAGTGATAGGGTTAGTGAAACGGTTAGGGTTACTGTTAGGGTTAGGATTAGAGATCATGTTTGAGTTAGGGTTAGGGTTACTTAAGGTTTAGGATTAAGGTTAGAGTTACGGTTATTTTTAGGGTAAGAGTTTGTGTTTTCATTAGGTTTAGGGTTATGGTAATTGTTAGAGTTTGGGTTAGGTTTAGGATAAGGGTTAGTGTTAGGTTAGTGTTAGGGTTAAAGTTAGTTTAGGGTTAGGGTTAGGGTTTGGGTTAGGGTTTGTGATATGGTTAGTTTTAGGTTAGGGTTAGGGTTAGTGTTGGGGTTAATGTTAGGGTTAAAGTAAGGATAAGGTTTAGGGTAAGGATTATAATCAGAGTTAGTGTTATTGTTAGGGTTAGGGTTTTGGTGAGGGTTCGGCTATGGGTTAGGGATAGGGTTAAGGTTAGTGTTATGTTTAGAGTTAATATTATAATTAGGATTATGTTCAGGTTTAGGTTTATCTTTAGGGTTAAGTTAGGGTGAGTTTTAGTTTAGAGTTAGTATTATCGTTAGGGTTAGGTTTGGGGTTAGGTTTTATGTTAGGGTTAGGGTTAGTTTTACTTAGATTTAGGGTTATTGTTTTGTTTAGGTTTAGGTTTAGAATTAGGGATAGTGTTAGGGTTAGGGTTGGGATTATGTTTACTTAGAGTTAGTGTTAGGGTTAGGATTAGGGTTAGTTTTAGGTAAGGGTTAGTTTTAGGGTTACGTTAGGGTTAGGTAAGTGGTAGAGTTAGGGTTGAGTCAGGATTAGAGTTAAGGTTAGTGTTAGGGTTAGTGTTAGGGTTAGGGTTACGTTTAAGTTCAGTGTTAGTGTTGGTGTTAGTTTTAGGGTTACTGTTAGGGTTAGTGTTAGGGTTAGCGTTAGCTTTAGGGTTAGTGTTAGTGTTCGTTTTAGGCTTAGGATTAGGCTTTCTGAAAGGGTTATGTTTACAGATATTTTTAGGCTTAGAGTTAGTGTTACAGTTAGGGTAATTGTTAAGTTTAGAATTAGTGTTTGTGTAAGGTTCAGAGGTAGATTTAGGGTTAGTGTTAGGGTTACAGTTAGGTTTAGTGTTAGGTTTAGGTTTAGGTTAGGGTGAGTTTTAATGTTTGGGCTACGGTTAGGGTTACGGTTATTGTTACAGTTATGGTAAGGATTAGTGTTTGGTTTAGGGTTAGGGTTAGGTTTAGTGCTAGGTTGATGTTAGGGTTATGGTTAGGGTTAGTGTTTGGGTAGGGTTAATATTAAGGTTAGCTTTAGTTTTAGAGATAGGATTAGGGTTATGGTTACATTAGGGTTAAGTTTAGGGTTAATGTTAGGGTTAAGATTACAAACAATGTTAGGTTTAAGTTAGGGTTAGGGTTAAGATCACTCTTAGTTTTAGGGTTAGGATGAGAGTTAGGGTTAGGGTTTGGATTAAGGTAAGGGCTATTCTTAGCTTTAGGGTTAATGTTAGGCTTAGGTAAGGGTTAGGGTTAGGGTTAGTGTTGTGTTTGCGATTAATTTAAGGTTTAGGGTTACTGTTAGGGTTAATTTTAGGTTTAGGTTTAGGGTTAGGGTTAGTGATGATGTTAGTTCAGGTTTAGGGTTATGGTTAGTGTTAGAGTTAGGGGTAGGCTTAGGGTTAGGGTTAATTTAGGATTAGCCTATGGTTTAGGTTTAGGATTAGTGCTAGTGGTAGTGTTAGGGTCATGTTTAGGATTAGTGTTAGGTTTAGTTTTAGGTTTCATGTAAGTGTTAGGGTTATGGTTAGTGTTAGTTTTAGGGTTAAGTTTAGGATTAGTGTTACGGTTAGGGTTGGTGTTATTGTTAGGGTTAGGGTTAGGGTTAGTGTAGGTGTTAATGTTAGGGTTATTATTATGGTTAGGTTTAGGGTTCATGTTAGTTTTAGGCTTAGGTTTAGTGTTAGGTTCAGGTTTAAGTTCAGGGTTAGTGTTAGAGTTAGGGTTAGCATTAGGGATTGTGTTAGCTTTAGGGATATGTTTAGTGTTAGTGTTAAGGTTAGGACTAGTATTAGGTTTAGAGTTAGTGTTAAGTTTATGTTTAGGTTTAGGGTTAGCCTTAGGGTTAGTGTTAGGGTTAGGTTTAGGTTTAGAGTGTTAGGTTTAGGGTTAGGTTTAAGGTTAAGCTTTGTGTTATGGTTAGGTTTATGGTTAGTTTAAGTGTGAGGGTTAGGGTTAGGGTTATGGTTTGAGTTAGTGTTATGGTTAGAATTAGGGATAGGTTTAACTTTAGGGTTAGTTTTAGGATTAAGGTTTTGGTTAGAGTTAAGGTTACGTTTAGGCTTAGGGTTTGTGTTAAGGTTTAATGTTAGTGTTTTATTTAGGGTTAGGGTTAGTGTTTGTTTTAGGGTTGGGGTTAGGGTTAGGTAAGGATGAGTGTTAGGAATAGATAGGGGTCAGGATTTTTCATGGGTTAGAGTTTGTGTTAGGATTAGAGTTAGAGTTAATGTTAGTTTTACTGTTAGGTTTAGGGTTAGGATTAGTGTTAGTGTTAAGGTTAGAATTAGGTTTAGGGTTAGTTTTAGGGTTCAGATTAGGGTTTGGTTAGGGTCGGGTGTAGTGGAATGGTTAGGGTTAGTGATAGGGTTAGTGTTATGGTTATGGTAAGGGTTAGGTTTAGTTTTCGGGTTAGGATAAGGTTTAGGTTTAAAATAAGTGTTAGTGTTAAGTTTAGGGTTCAGTTTAATATTAGGGTTAGGGTTAGGGTTAGTGTTATGGTTAGGGTTAGATTTAGGGTAGGGTTATGATTAGAGTTAGGCTTTGGGTTTTGTTTCGTCTTAGGGTTAGGGTTAGGTTTACTGTAATGGCTAGGGTTAGGTTTAATTTTAGAATTAGTGTTATTGTTAGGGTTAGGGTAAGTGTTAGGGTTAGGGATCATGTTAGGTTTAGGAATAGGTATTGTTTAGTGTTAGGGTTAGGGTTATGTTTATGGTTATGACTAGTGTTAGGTTTAGGGATACATTTGAGTTTAGTGTTAGATTATGGTTTAAGGTTAGGGTTAGGCTTAGGGTTAGGTTAGTTTTAGAGTTAGGTTTAGAATTTGAGTTAGGATTAGGATTAGGGTTAGTGTTATCATTAGGGTTATGGTTAGGATTATGTTAGGATTAGGGTTAGTGTTGGTGTTAAATTTTGCATTAGGTTTAGGTTTAGAATTAATGATAGGGTTAGAGTTAGGTTTAGTGTTAGGGTTAAGTTTAGGGATAGAGTTAGGATTAAGGTACCATTTAGGATTAGTATTAGGGTTAGTGTTATATTTAGAATTAGTATTCAAGTTAAGTTTAGGGTTAGGGTGAGGGTTATGGTTATGGTTAGGTCTACGTTTAGTTTTAGTGTTTGCTTTTGCGTTAGGGATAGGGTTAATTATAGTAATAGGGTTAGGGATAGGTTTAGAGTTAGTGTTATGGTTACAGTTAGGTTTAGGTTTAGTGTTTGGTTAGGGTTAGTGTTAGGGTTAAGTTTAGTAATACGTTAAGTTTAGGGTTAAGGTTAGTGTTAGGGTAAGGGTTAGGGTTAGGTTTAGGTTTAGGGTTAGTGTTAGGTTTAAGATTAGGGTTTGAGTTAGGATTAGGTTTAGTTTTAGTGTTAGGGTTACTTTAGAGTTAGGATTAGGTTATGGTTAGGGTTAAAGTTAGTGTTAAATTTTGTGTTTCTGTTAGGGTTAGTGTTAAAATTTGTTTAGGTTAAGGCTTAGTGTTAAAATTATGGTTAGGGTTAGGGTTAGGATTGTATTAAAATTTGGGTTAGTGTAAGTTTTAGGGTTAGCGTTAGTGATAGGGTTAGGATTGTGTTTATGGTTACCATTAGGGTTAGGATTAAGTTTAGTGTTTGGGTTAGTGTTAAAGTTAGGGTTAGGATTAGATAAGAATTAGGGTCAGGGTTGGATTAGGATTAGGATTATGGTTTGCATTGGGTTTTTTTTTGTTAGAGTTACAGTTGAAATTACAAAGAAGGTTAAGTTTAAAATTAGGGTTACCTTAGGGTTAGAGTTAGGGTTTGTGTTAGGTTTAGGGTTAGTGTTAGTGTGAGGGTAAGGGTTAGGGTTAGTGTTAAGGTTAGGGTTAGGTTTAGGGTTAGGATTAGTGTTTGGTTTAGGTTTAGAATTAGGATTAGTGTTAGTGTTATTGTTAGGGTTAGGGTTAGTGTTATGTTTAGTGTTAGGTTTAGTTTAGAGTTAGGGTTATTGTTAGGTTATGATTAGGGTTAGGTTTAGATTTAGGTTTAGGGTTAGGTTTAGGGTTCGTGTTAGTGTTAGGGTTCGGGTTAGGTTAGGGTTAGGGTAAGGTTTGGGTTCATATTAGGGTAGGGATTGGGTTAGTGTTAGGTTTAGGTTTAGGGTTAGTTTTAGGCTTAGTGTTATGGTTAGAGTAAAGGTCATGGTTAGAGATTGGGTTAGAGTTAGTGTTAGGGTTAGAGTGAGGGTTAGGTTTCAGTATAGGGTTAGGGTTAGGGTTAGGTTTAAGTTTACGTTTAAGATTAGGGTTAGGGTTAGGATTAGTTTTAGGGTTCAGGTTAGAGTTCATGTTAATGTTAGTGTTCAGGTTAGTGTTAGGGTTAAGTATAAATTTTGGGTAAGTGTTAGGGTTAGTGTTAATGTTTGGCTTAAGGTAAGGATTAGGTTTAGTGTTAGGGTGAGGGTTAGTGTAAATTTAGGTTTATGATTACGGTTAGGTTATTGTTAGTGTTATGGTTAACTTTACTGTTTATTTATTTTTAGTGCTTGGTGTAGGATTAGGGTTAAGGAGGCGGTTATGTTTAGGGTTAGCTTTAGTGTTAGGGACAGTGTTAGGATGAGAATTAGTGTTAGTGTTAGCGTTAGCTTAAGCGTTAGGATAAGGTTTAGGTTTAGATTTAGTGTTATACTTAGTGTTAGTGTTAGTTTTAGGGTTAGGGTGAATCTTAGGGTTAGGGTTAGTTTTAGTATTAGAGTTAATTTAGGGTTAGAATAAATTTTATGGTTAGTGTTAGCATTGGGGTTAGGTTTGTGTTTAGGTTTCATGTTAAGGAAAGATTTAGGGTTAGATTTAGGTTAGGTTTGTGGTTTAGCTTAGGGTTTGTGTTAGGGTTAGGGTTAGTGTTAGTTTAGGTTTAGGGTTAGTGTTACGGTTTGTGTTAGGTTTACAGTTAGGTTTGGGGTTAGTGTCTGTTTTAGCTTTATAATTAGATTTAGGTTTAGAGTTAGGGTTAGTATTAGGGTTAATGTCAGGTTTAGAATTAGGTTGAGATTTTTTGGAGGGATTAGGGTTAGGGATAGGTTTAGGGTTTGGGTTAGTGTTAGCATTAGGGTTAGGGTCATTGTAGGTTTTGAGATAGGGTTAGGGTTGATGTTATTGTTAGAGTTAGGGTCACTGTTAGGGTTAGGTAAGGGTTAGGGTTAGGTTTACAGTTAGTGTTATGGTTAATATTAGGTTTAGGTTTAAGGTTAGCATTATGATTAGTGTTAGATTTTGGTTAAGGGTTAGGGTTAGTGTTAGGGTTACTATTAGGTTTAGGGTAAGATTTAGGGTTATCTGACAGTTAGGGTTAGAGTTTGTGCTAGAATTAGGATTAGGGTTAGTGTAAGTTTTAGGATTAAGGTTAAGGTTACAGTTAGTTTTAAGGTTAAAGTTAGTGTTTGGGTTAGGTATAGGTTTATTATTAGAGTTAGTTTTAGCTTAGTGTTAGGGTTAGGGTAACTTTAGTTTTACTGTTATGGTTAGAGTTAGGGTTTGTATTATGCTTAGGGTTAGTGTTAGTGCTAGGGTTAATTTTAGGGTTACATTTAGGGTTAGTGTTAGTGTTAGGGTTAAGATAAGGTTTAGGGTTAGGGTAAGGGTTATGATTAGAGTTAGTGTTACTGTTAGGATTAGGGTTTTGGTGAGTGTTAGGCTTAGGGTTGGGATTAGTGTAAAGCTTAGTGATAGGCTTTGGGTTAGTGTTATGGTTATGATTAGGGTTAGGGTTAGGTTTATCTTTAGGGTTAATTTAGGGTGAGGTTTAGTTAGGGTTAGTGTTAGTGTCAGGGTTAGGGTTGGGGTTAGAGTTCATTTTAGGGTTAGGGTTAGGGTTAGGTTTACTTAGGGTTAGTGTTAGATTTAGTGTTTGTGTTAGGGTTTGAATAAGGGTAAGGTTTAGGTTTACATTTATAGTTAGTGTTAGTGTTAGGATTAGGGTTATGGATATTGTTAGGGTTAGGGTTAGGTTTAGGGTTAGTGTTAGCTTTAGTGTTACAGTTAGTGTTATCATTAGTGATAGGGTTAGGGATCGTGTTAGAATTAGGGTTAGGGTTATTGTTAGGTTTAGGGTTAAGTTTAGGGTTAGACTTACTGTTAGTGTTAGTGTTAGTGTTAGGGTTAGGGTTAGGAATAGTGTTAGGGTTAGGGATAGGTTTAGATAGAGTGTTAGGGTTAGTGTTAAGGTTAGGGTTATTGTTACGTTTAGGGTTAAGATTAGGGTTAGTGTTATGTTTCAGTTTTGGGTTAGGTTTAGTTTAAATGAAAGGGTTAGGGTTAGGATTACAGTTAGGCTTAGGGTTTGGGTTAGTGTTAGGTTTAGGGTTAGGGTTCGGTTTAGGGTTGGGATAAGTGGTAAGGTTAGGGTTAGGGTTGGTTTTAGGTTTTGTGTTTGGTTTAGATTTAGGGTTAGCCTTACTATTAGTATTAAGGTTAGAGTTAGTGTTATGTTTAGGGTTATTGTTAGGGTTAAGGTTAGGATTCAGGTTAGTGTTAGGGTTAGGGTTAGGTTTAGGGTTAGTGTTAGTGTTAGGTTTAGTGTTAGTGTTAGTGTTACGTTTAGGGTTAGGTTTAAGCTTAGGTTTAGAAATAGGGTTAGGGTTAGGATTAGTTTTAGGTTTATGGATAGGATTAGATAAGTGTTAGGGTTAGGGTTATGTTAGGGTTAGGGTTAGGGTTAGGTCAGGATTAGGGTTAGGGTTAGGGTTAGTGTAAGGGTTAGTGTTAGGGTTAGGGTTAGGTTAAGTTACTGTTAGAGTTATGGTTGGTTTAGAGTTAGTGTTAGAATTCATGTTAGTTTTAGGATTAGGCTTTGTGTTAGTGTTAAGTTTATAGTTAGTGTTAGGCTTAGTGTTAGTGTTACACTTAGGGTCAGGGTTAAGTTTAGGATTCGTGTTTGGGTAAGGTTTACAGTTAGGTTTAGGGTTAGTGTTAATGTTACAGATATGTTTAGTGTTAGGGTTAGGTTTAGTTTTAGAGTTGGGGTTTGTGTGAGTTTTAAAGTTAGCGTTAGGTTTAGCATTATGGTTAGTGTTACGGTTATGGTAAGTATTAGTGTTTGGGTTAGGGGTAGGGTTAGGATTCGTGTTAGGTTAGTGTTAGGGTTATGGTAAGGGTTAGTGTTAGGGTAGAGTTAATATTAAGGTTAGATTTAGTGTTAGATATTGAGTTAGGTTTAGGGTTATGTTAGTGTTAGGGCTAAGGTTCATGTTAAGTTAAGGTTAGGGATAATTCAGGGTTAGGATTAGGGTTAGGGTTAATGTTGGTTTTAGGGTTAGGGTTAGGATGAGATTTAGGGTTAGGGTTTGGGCTAAGGTAAGGTTTATTATTAGCTTTAGGGTTAGTATTATGCTTAGGTAAGTGTTAGGGTTACAGTTAGGGTTGTGCTTGGGTTCAGAGTTAGGTTTATGGTTAGAATTAGGGATAATTTTAGTTTTAGGGTTAGGGTTAGTGATAGGATTAGTTCAGCTTTAGGGTTATGATTAGTGTTCATGTTAGGATTAAGGTTAGGGTTACTGTTAGGGTTAGGATTAGGTTTAGGTTTAGAGTAAGTTTTAGGGTTAGGGTAAGGGTTAGATTTACAGTTTGGTTTAGTGTTAGTTTTAGGTTTAGGTTTTGTGTTAGGGTTTTGGTTATTGTAATATTTAGGGTTAGGGTTAGGGTTAGTTTTAAGTTTAGGGTTAGGTTTAGGATTAGTGTTAGGGTTAGGATTAGGATTAGGGTTAGGGTTAGGTTTAGGGTTCTTGTTAGGGTTAGGGTTTGGGTTAGTGTTAGGGTTAGTGTTACGTTTAGGTTTAGTTCTAGGGTTAGTGTTTTTGTTAGGGTTAGGTTTAGGGATAGTGTTAGGTTTAGGAATAGGTTTAGGGTCAGTGTTAGTGTTAGGCACGTGATAGGGTTAGAGTTAGTGTTAGGGTTATGTTTAGTGTTGGTTTTAGGATTATGGTTAGGCTTATGGTGAGTTTTAGGTTTAGTGTAAGTGTTGGGTTAGGGTTACTTCTATTGTTAGGTATAGGGTTGGTGATTCTATGAGGGTTATTGATAGTGTTAGGGATAGAATTAAGTATTGGGTTAGCTTTAGTGTTAGTTTTCTGGTTAGGGATAGTTTTAGGGTTAGGGATAGGTTTCGGTTTAGGTCTAGGGTTAGAATTAGGGTTAGTTTTATGGTTTAGGTAAGGGTTTGGATTAGGTTTAGATTTAGAGTTAGTATTAGTGTTATGGTTAGGATTAGTTTTATGGCTGGTTTAGAGTTAGGGTTTAGGTTAGGTTTATGGTTAGTTTTAGAGTTAGATTTAGGGTTAGGGTTAGTGTTAATATTAGCATTAGGTTCAGGGATATGTTTTGTGTTAGGGGAAGTGTTAGGTTTAGGTTTTCTGTTAGGGTTAGTGATAGGATTAGGGTTTGGGTTATGGTTAGGATTACAGTTAGAATGAAGCTTATAATTAGGTTTGGGGTTAGTTTTATCATTATGGGTAGGATAAGGTTAGTCTCAGGTTTAGTTTGAGGGTTAAGGTAAGGTTAGGGTATTGTTTATGGTTACGGTTAGTGTGAGGGTTATGTTTAGGGTTGGCTTTAGTGTATGCGTTAGTGTTAGCATTAGAGTTAAAGTTAGGGATAGTGTTAGGGTTAGAGATATGTTTTGGGTTACTTTTAGGTTTAGGGTTATGGCTAGAATTAGTGTTTTGGTGGGGTTAGTGTTTGGTTAATGTTAGGGTTAGGGTTAGGGATATGGTTAGTTTGGGGGTTAGGGTTAGGATTAGGGTTAGTTTTAGAATTAGCATAGGTTTAGGCTTATGGTTACTGTTAGATTAGTGTTAGGGTAAGTAATATGGTTTTTTTGAGGGTAAGTTTTATTTTTAGGTTTTCTGTAATGGTTAGGGTAAAAAATAGGTTTAGTGTTAGGGTTAGGTTTAGGGTTAGTGTTATGTTTAGGGCTATGGTTAGGTTTAGGATTAATATTTGGTGTAGTGTTATACATCTGTTTAGGGTTAGTATTAGGTTTAGAGTTAGGGTTAGTGTTACAGTTAGGGTTATATTTAAGAAGAGATTTAGAGTGAGGCATAGGGTTAGGGTTAAGGTTAGTTTTACATTTACATGTAGGTTAGGTATAGTGTTAGGGTTAGGGTTAGTGACAGGGTTAGTGTTGGGTTTAGGGTTAGTTTTAGATTGGGGTAGGGTTCGTGTTAGGGTTAGGGTTATGGTTAGGTAAGGGTTAGGGTTAGTGTTATGTTATGGTTAGAGTTATGTTTTGCTATAGTGTTTGTGTTAGGTTTATGGTTAGGTTTAGTGTTAGGGTAACGTTAGGTTTAGGGTTAGGGTTATGGTTAGGGTTAGTGTGAGGTTTAGTTTTAGGGTTAGGGTTAAGGTTAGGTTTAAGTTGAGAGTCAGGTAATGGTTAGTTTTAGGGTTAGTGTTAGTGTTAGGATTAGTGTTAGTGTTAGGGTTAGGTTTAGGGTAGGTTTAGTGTTAAGTTTACAATTACAGTTAAGATTTGTGTTAGGGTTAGGGTTAGGGTTAGTATTAGGGTTAGGTTAATGTTTAGGGTTAGAGTTAGTGTTTTTTTGTTACATTTAGGGTTATGCTTAGGTTTAAGATAAATTTTGGGGTTAGTGTTGACTTAGATTTAGGGTTAGTGTAGGGTTAGATTTAGGGTTAGTGTTAGGATTAGAGTTACGGTTATGGTGAGGCTTAAGGTTACTTTTAGGTTAGGGTTAGGGTTAGAGGAAGTGTTAGAGTCAATGATAAATTTAGGTTTAGCGTTACTGTTATAATTAGGTTTAGGTTTATGATTAGCATTAGTGTTCAAGTAAAAGTTAGTGTTAGGGTTAATGTTAATGTTAGGGATAGTTTTAGGGTGTGGGTTAGTGTTAGGGTTAGGGTAAGTGTTAGGGCTAGGGCTAAGGTTAGTGTTAGGTTTAGGTTTAGGGTTAGGGTTAGGTTAAGTTTAGGGTTATTATTAGGGTTTGGGTCAGGGTTGGATTTAGATTTAGGGATAAAGTTAGGGTTAGTGTTAGTGATACGTCAGGGATAGGGTTAGAGTTAGGGTTAGGGATAGGCTTAGGATTAGGGTTAGGTTTACATTTATTTTTAGTGTTATGGTTAGGATTATGTTTAGAGTTAGAGTTATGGTTAGGGTTAATGTTAAGAGTAGGATTAGCGTAAAAGTTAAGGTAAAGTTTAGGGTAAGCTTTAGGGTAAGTTTTAGGGTTAGGTTTATGGTTACAGTTAAAATTAGTGTTAGTGTATATTTAGGGTTAGTGTTAGTGTTAGTGTTAGGGTTACGGTTACTGTTAGCATTAGGGTTATGATTTGTCTTAGGGTTACAGTTAGGATTATTTTTAAGTTTCCGGTTATGGTTAGATTAGGTTTAGGTTTAGGGTTAGATTTAGGTGAGTTAGGGTTCAAGTGGGGTCAGGGTTAGTGTTAGTATTAGGATTAGGATTAGGTTTAGCTTAGGGTTAGGATTAGAGTTAGGGTTAGGGTTATGGTTTCAGTTAGGATTAGGGTTATGTTTAGTGTTAGGGTTACGGTCAGGGTTAGGGTAAAATTTTGGTTTAGGGTTATGTTTAAGGTTAGAGTTAGTTTTAGTTTTAGGGTTAGGTTTAGGGTTAGAGTTAGGTTAGGGTTTAGGTTAGCGTTAGCTTTAGTGTTAGGGTTTGAATTGGGGTTACACCTAGGGTATGGTTAGGGTTATGATAAAGGTTAGAATTAGGTTTACAGTTAGGTTTAGTGTTATGTTTAGGTTCATTTATGTTAGGGTTAGGGTTATTATAATGGCTGCGGTTAGGGTTAACATTAGAACTATTGTTAGGGTTAGGGTTAGGGTTTGGGTTAAATTAGGGTTAGGGTCAGATTTATTGTTCATGTTAGGAATAAAATTAGGGTTCATGTTAGGTTTAAGGTTAGGGTTAGTGTTAGGGTTAGGTTTAGAGTTAGGGTTATATTTAGTGTTATCATTAGGGTTAGCGTTAGTGTTAGGGTTAGTGTTAGGTTTAGAGTTAGGTGTAGTTTTAGGGTTAGATTAGGGTTAAATTTAGTGTTTGTAATAGGGTTAGAGAAAGGGTTAGGGTTAAGATTAGTGTTATTTTTAGGGTTAGGGTTAATATTGGTGTTAGGGTTAGGGTTTCGATTAAATTAGGGTTAGGGTGAGATTTATGGTTCATTTTAGGATTAAGGTTAGGATTTTTGTTAGGTTTAGGTTTAGGGCAAACCTTAGGGTTAGTGTTATGGTTAGGTTTAAGTTTAGGGTTAAATATTGTGTTATGGTTAGTGTTAGAATTAATGTTAGGATGAGGGTTAGGTTTAGTGTTTTGGTTCGGATTAGGGTTAGGGTTATGGTTACTGTTATTGTTTGGGATGGATTTATATTTAGTGTTAGGGTTAGGATAATGTTTAGGGTTAGTGTTACATTTAGGAAAAGGGTTAGGGTTTGATTTAGTGTTTGGGTTAGGGTTAGTATTCAGTTTAGTGTAAGCGTTAAGGTGAGGGTTAGCTTTAGGGTTAGGATTAGGTTTGTGTTTAGGGTTACGGTTAGGGTTAGTTTAAGGTTACTGTTTTGTTTAGGGTTAGTGTTAGGGTTATGGTTAGGGTAAGTGTTCCAGAGAGGGTTAGTGTTAGTGTTGTGTTCAAGTTAGGATTAGGGTAAGGGTTTATGTTAGGGATAGGGTTAGGGTTTTGGTTTAGGTTGAGGGTTAGATTTACGGTTAGGTTTAGTGTTAGTGTAAGTGTTACATTAGTGTTAGGGTTAGGGTTAGGATTAGGGTTAGGTTTAGGTTTAGGATTAAGTTAAATATTAGTGTTATGGTTAGCTTTAGGTTACTGTTAGGGTTAGGGTTAGAGTTAGGGTTCATGTTAGGTTTAGGTTTAGGATTTTTTTTAGTGTTAACATTAGTTTTAGGGTTAGGGTTAGCATTAGTGTTTGGGTTTGGGTTATAGTTAGATTTAGGGTTAGTGTTAGTGTTTGAATTAGGGTTTGTATTAGGTTTAGCCTTAGGGTTGGGGAGCAGGTTAGGGTTAGGGTTCGGGTGAGGGTTGGTTAGGGTTATGTAAGCATTAGGTTTAGGGTTAGGTTAGATATAGGCTTATGGTTTGGTTTAGGGTTTGTGTTACTATAAGGATTAGGGTTAAGGGAAGGGTTACATTAGGGTTCGGGTTAGGGTGAAGGTTAGGGTTAAGATTCAGGTTAGGGTTAAGATTCAGGTTAGGGATAGGATTAGGGTTATTGTTAGGGTTAGGGTTAGGGTTATGTTTAGGTAAGGGTTAGGTTTAGGGTTAGGGTTAGAGTTGCGATTAGGGTTAGGTTAAATGTTACGGTTTGGGTTAGACTTAGGGTTAGTTTTAGCATTAGGGCTAGTATTAGAATTAGTGTGAGCGTTAGAGTTATCATTTGTTATAGGGTTAAAACTAGGTTTAGGGTTTGTGACAGGGTTAGAGTTATGGATACTTTTATGGTTAGTATTAGGAATAGAGTGAGGCTTAGTGTTAGTTTTCGGATTACAGTTAGGTTTAGGATTAATATTAGGGATAGGGTAAGAGTTAATGTTAGTGTTAGGGTATAGTTAGAGTTAGGGTTAGTGTTAGATTTAGGGTTAGGTTTGGGGTTATTATAGAGTTAGGTTGGGGTAAGGGTTAGTGTTTTCATTTGGATTTGAATTAGTGTTAGTTTTAGAGTTAGGGTTAGGGTTAGGGTTATGTAAGGTTTAGGGTTTGGGTTAGGTTAGGGTTATGGTTAGGGTTTGAATTAGGGCTTTTATTAGGTTTAGGATTAGGGTTACATTAGAGTTAGGGTTAGAGTTAGGGTTAAGTTTACAGTTTGTGTTAGGGTTATAGTTAGGGTTATGGTTATGGAAATGGTTATGGTTAAATTTATGATTAGGGTTAGGGATAGGAATAGGGTTAGTGTTACATAAGGGTTATATTTACGGTTAAGGTTAGTGTTAGTTTTAGGTAAGGTTTAGGTTTAGGTTTAGGTTTTGGTTGATGGTTATATTTAGGTTGAGGGTTATTGTTAGGGTTAGGATAAGTGATAGATTTAGGTTTAGGGTTAGGTTTAGTGTTAGGATTAGGGTGAGGTTTAGTGTTAGGGTTAGATTTAGGGTTAGGGTTAGTGTTTGGATTAGGTCTAGGGTTAGGGTTTGTGTTAGGTTTTGGGATAGGTTTAGGTTAGATTTAGGGTTAGGGTTAGGGTTAGGGTTAGTCATAGGGTTAGGGTTGATGTTAGGGTTAGGGTTAGTGTCAGTGTTACAGTTAGAATAAGGGTTAAGTTTAGGGTTCTTTGTGGGTTTAGGGTTAGGGTTAGTGTTAGGGTTAGGATAAAAGTTAGGGTTAATGATAGGTTTTTTGTTAGATATGGGTTAGTGTTAGGTTAGAGTTAGTTTTAGGGTTAGGTTAAGGTTAGGGTTATGGTTAGAGTTAGGGTTTCAGTTATGGTTAGGGTTAGAGTTAGTGTTGGGGTCAGTGTTATTTTTAGGGTAAAAGATAGTTTTAGGATTAGATTTAGGTTTAGAATTAGGTTAAGTTTTAGGATTAGGTTTAGGGTTAGCGTTAGAATTCGTGTTAGTGTAAAATTAGTGTTAGGGTTTTTGTTAGGATTAGTTGTAGGGATAGGGTTAGGTTTTGTGTTAGGTTTAGCATTAGGGTTATGTTTAGAGTTACGGTTATGGTTTTGATTAGGGTTAGGATTAGGATTAGGGTTAGGGTTGGGTTTAGAGTTCTTGTTAGGTTTAGATTTAGTATAGGTTTTGGTTTAGGGTTTGGATTAGTGTTAGGATTAGGGTTAATATTTGTGTTAGCATTAGTGTTTAGGTTAGGGTTATACTTAGGTTTAGGGTGAATGTTAGTGTTAGAGTTAGGGTTAGTGTTAAGTTTAGGGTTAGGTTTAGTGTAAGGGTTAAGTTTCGGGTTAGGATTAGAGTTAGGGATAGGGATAGGTTTAAAGTTAGTGTTAGGGTTAGTGTTAGGGTAAGGGTTAGGTTTAGGCTTAGGGTTTCTGTTAAATTAGGGTTAGGGTTATGTTTATGTTTGTGGTTACAAATAGGGTTGGAGTTAGTTTTAGGGTGAAGGTTAGGCTTAGTTGTATGGTTAGAATTAGGGTTCATGTTAAAGTTATGTGTTGAGTTAGTGTTAGGGTTAGTGTTAGGGTCAGGATCATGATTATGGTTAGATAAGCGTTAGTTTTACAGTTAGGTTAGGCTGACGGTTATGGTTTCGGTTAGGGTTTGTGTTAGGGTTAAGGTTAGTGTTAGGGTTATGGTTAGGTTTAGTATTAGGATTAGGGTTAGGTTTGTGTTAGGGTTACAGTTTCATTTAGTTTTAAATATCAAGTTAGGTATAGGATTAGTTTTAGGTTAGTATAAGGGTGAAAGTTAGGTTAGGATTAGGTTTAGGGTTAGGGTTCATGTTAGGGTTAAGGATAGGGTTAGTGTTAGGTATATATTTAGGGTTAGTATTAGGTTAGATTTAGTTTTAGGCTTAGGGTTAGTTTTAGCATTAGTATTTGGTTAGAGTAATAGATAGTTTTAGGGTTAGTGTTAGGATTAGGGTTAGGGTTAGTAATTGGTTTGGGGTTAGGTTTAGGGCGAGGGTTAAGTTTAGTGTTATTATTAGTGTTACATTTAGATTTAGCCTTAGGGTTAGTGTTAGGGTTAAGGTTAGTGTTAGGGTTAGTTTTAAAGTTAGGTTTAAGGTTTGTGTGAGGGTTAAATTTAGGGTTAGGATAAGAGTTATTTTTCATGATAGGGTTAGGGTTAGGGTTAGGGTTAGGGTTTGTGTTAAGTTTAGTTTTAGGGTTAGGGTAGGGTTAGGTTCACGGTTAGGGTTAGGATTATTGATAAGTTTAGGTTTATGGTTAATGTTAGTTTTAGGTTAGGGTTAGTTTTAGGGTTAGGTTAAGGTTTGGGTTATGGTTAGGGTTGGGTTTTGTGTTATGTTTAGAATTAGGGTCTGGGTTAGTTTTAGGGATAGGGTTAAATTTGGTGTTAGGGTTAGATTAAGGTTTAGGTTTAGGTTTAGCTTTATGCTTAGAATTATTGTTAGTGTACAGTTAGGTTTAGGGTTAGTGTTAGGATTAGGGTTAGAGTTAGTGTAAGGGTTAGTGTTAGGTTTTTTGTTATGGTTACTTGTAGGGTTGCATGTGTGTTTATGGTTATGATTAGGATTCAGTGTATTGTTAAGGATAGGTTTAGGGTAGGTTACAGTTAGTGTTAGTGTCAGATTTACTGTTATTTTTATGGTTAGTGTTAGGGTTAGGGTTACAGTTAGGGTTAAGTTGGGGTTAGGGTTAGGGTTAGTGTTATGTTTAGGCTTAGGGTTACTGTTAGGTTTAGGGTTAGGTTTAGTGTTAGGGTTAGGGTTATGGTTTGAGTTACGATTACTGATAGGGTTATATGTAGGTTTACGGTTACAGTTAGAATTAGGGTTAGGGTTAAGGATAGGTTTATGGAAGGTTAGGGTTAGGGTTAGTGTTAAAGTTATTGTTATTGTTATGGTTAGGTTTAGGGTTAGTGTTAGGGTTAGGGTTGCAATTAGGATTAAGTTAGTGTTAGGGTTAGTGTTAGGGTTAGCGTTAGGGTTAGGTTTAGTTTTAGGTTTAGGCTTAGGGTTAGTGTTAAGTTTAGGTTTAGAGTTTGGGTTAGGGTTAGGGTAAGGGTTAGCATTAGTATTTGCTTTAGGATTATAATGAGGTTTAGGTTTAGTGTTAGTGTTAGGGATAGAATTAGTGTTAGGTTAAGGGATAGGGTTATAGAGAGGGCTAGGTTTAGGGTTAGGGTTAGGGTTATTTTTAGGGTTAGGATTAGGATTAGTGTTAGAATTAAAGTTAGGATTAGGGTTAGTGTTAGGATTAGATTTAGAATTTGGATTAGGGTTTCTGTTAGGATTAGGGATAGGGTTAGGGTTGGGGTTATGGTTTGGGTGAGGGTTAGGCTTATTGGTATGATTAGTTTTAGGGTTCGTGTTAGGTTTATGGTTATGGTTATTGTTAGGTTTATTGTTAGTGTTAGGATTTGGGTTTGGTTAGGTAAGCATTAGTGTTAGGGTTAGGTAAAATTAGGATTATGGTTTGGGTTAGGGTTGTTGTTAGGTATAGGATTAGGTTGAGGGTTTGTGTTTGGTTTAGGGTTAAGTTTTGTGTTAGGGTTATGGTTAGTTATATTGTTAGAGTTACAGTTACGGTTAGTGTTAGGTTTCAGGATAGGGTTACTAATAGAATTGTTAAGGTTATGTTTGGGGTTAGGGTTAAGTTATAATTAGTGTTAGGGTTAGGTTTCATGTAGGGTTAGGGTTAGGGTTAGTGTTACATTTGGTTTTGGATTAGGGTTAGTGTTAGTCTTAGGGTTAGGGTCAAGATTAAGGTTACTTTTAGTTTGGGGGTTAGGGTTATATTTTGGTTTAGTTTTAGTGTTAGGGTTAGGGTTAGGTTTAGGTTTAGCTTAGGGTTACGCTTATGATGAGGGTTAGGTTTAGGGATATTTTTAAATTTATGTTTAGGGTTAGGGTTATCATTAGGGTTAGCGTTAAGGTTAGTGTTATGTTTAGGGTTAGGTTTAGGGTTAGGTATTGGGTTAATCTTTGTTTTACAGTTAGCTTTAGAGTACGTTAAGTATGAGAGTTAGGTTTAGGTTTACGGTTAGAGTTAGTGTTATGTTTAGGTTTCGGGTTAGGGTTAAGTTGAGGCTTACGGTGGGGATAAGTGTTAGTGTTAGGGTTTGATTTAGCGTTAGGTTTAGGTGTAGGTAAGGGTGAGGGTTAGGGATATATTAGGGTAAATATTATGGTTGGGTTAGGGTTTGTGTTAGGGTTAGAGATAGAGTTAATGTGTTAGTGTTAGAGCTGGGTTTAGGATTAGTGTTAGTGTTAAGGTTAGGATTAGGTTTAGGGTTAGTGTTAGGGTTAAAGTTAGGGTTTATTTTAGGATTGATCTTAGTGGAATGGTTAGGGTTATTTTTAGGTTTAGTGTCATGGTTATGTTTATGGTTGGGTTTAGTGTTCGGTTTAGGGTAAGCTTTAGGTTTAGGTTAATTATTAGGGTTAAATTTAGTGTTAGATTTAGGGTTAGTGTTAGGTTTATGGTTAATGTTAGGGTCAGGGTTTGGGTTAAGGTTATGGTTAGGATAAGTTTTAGTGTTAGGATTAGTGTTAGTGTTAGGGTTTGAGTTAGGGTTAGTTTTAAGTTTAGGGTTAGGTTTAGTTTTAGTGATAGGGTTAGGGTTGGTGTTACGGTTAGGGTTAGTATAATGACTAGGGTTAGGATGAATGTTAGAATTAGTGTTAGGGTTAGGGTTAGGGTATGTGTTAGTGTTGGGGATCATATTAGGTTTAGGATCAGGTATGGGTTAGTGTTAGTGTTAGGGTTATGGTTAGGTTTAAGGTTAGTGTTAGGGTTAGGGTTGAGGTTAGTGTTAGGGTATGGGTTCAGTTTAGGTTTAGGCTTAGGGTTAGGTTAGTTTTAGTGTTAGGTTTAGAATTTGAGTTAGGATTAGTGTTAGGGTTGGTGTTAGCATTAGGATTATGGTTAGGATTACGTTAGGATTAGTGTTAGTGTTAAATTTTGTGTTAGGTTTAGGGTTAAGGTTAATGGTAGTGTTAGAGTTATGGTTAGTACTAGTTTTAGGGTTACGGTTAAGTTTAGGGATAGAGTTAGGGTTAAGGTAAGGGTAAGGATAAGTGTTAGGATTAGTGTTAGGTTTAGAATTGGGGTTCATATTAAGGTTAGGGTTAGGGTGAGGGTTAGGATTAGAGTTAGGTTTAGTGTTACTATTTGTTTTCGGGTTAGGGGTAGTGTTAATTATAGTGTTAGGTTTAGGGATATTTTTAGAATTATTTATACATTTACAGTTAGGTTTAGGGTTAGTGTTTGTTAAGGGTTAGTGTTAGGGTTAAGGTTAGTGATAGGATTAGTTATAGGGTTAGGGTTAGTGTTTGGGTAAGAGTTAGGGTTAGGGTTAGTGTTAGGGTTAGGATTAGGGTTTGAGTTAGAAATACGTTTAGTGTTAGGGTTAGGGTTGGGGTTAGTGTTAGGATTAGTTTAGGGTTAGGGTTAATTTTTGTTAAATTATGTGTTAGTGTTAGTGTTCGGCTTAGTGTTGGGATTAGGTTTAGGTTGAGGTTTAGTGTTAGAATTTGGTTTAGGGTTAGAGTTAGGATTAGAATTAGGGTTAGTGTTATGGTTAAGATTAGGATTAATGTTAGGGTTAAGGTAAGGGTTGGGATTAGGGTTAGGGTTAGTGTTAGTGTTCGAGTTAGGGATTGTGTTAGAGTTCGGGTTAGTGTGTTAGTTTTAGGGTTATGTTTTGGGTTACGTTTGTGTTAGGGTTAGGGTTAGGGTTAATTATAGTGTAAGGGTTAGGAATAGGTTAGAGGTAGTGTTAGGGGTAGGGTTAGGTTTAGAGTTGTTGTTAGGGTTAGGGTTAGAATTAGTGTTGTGGTTAATTGTATGGTTAGTGTTAGTTTTATGATTAGGGTTAGGGTTAGTGTTATGTTAAGGGTTAGGTTTAGGTTTATTGTTTGTCTTAGGGTTAGGTTTAGGGTTAGTGTTAGGTTTATTGTTAAGGTTAGTGTAAGGGTAATTGTTAGTTAGAGTTAGGTTTAGGGTTAGGGTTTTTGTAAGTGTTAGATTTAGTGTTAGTGTTATGGATAATATTAGGGTTATAATTAGGGTTAGTTTTAGTGTTACAATTATGAATAGTTTTAGAGTTACATTTAATGTTAGTGTTAGGGTTAGCGGAAGAGGAGGTTTAATGTTAGGGTTACATTTATGGTGAGGGTTGGGGATATTGTCATGTTTGGGGTTATGTTTAGGTTCAGAATTATTGATAGGATTAGGATTGGGGTTAGGTTTATTGTTAGGGTTAGGTTTAGGTTTAGGGTTAGTGTTATGATTGGTGTTAGTGTTAGGGTTAGGGTTAAGGTTATGTTTAGGTTTAAGGTTGGGTTTAGGGTTAGGTTTAATTTTAGTGTTAGAGTTAGTTTTGAGGTTAGGGTTAGCGATACGTTTAAGGTTCATTTTAGGCTTAAGTTTAGGGTTAGGGCTAGTGTTAGGGTTAGAATTAGTGTTTGTGTTAGGGTTAGGGTTACAGTGAGTGTTAGGGTTAGGGTTAGGGTTAGGGTGAAAGATAAGATTATTGTTAGGTTTAGAGTTAGAGTTAGTTTTAGAGTTAGGTTTTGGATTAAGTTTAGTGTTATGATTAGTGTTAGGGTTAAGATTAGTGTTAGGTTATGGGTTAAGATCAATGATAGGTTTAGGGTTTTGGTTAAGGTTAGTTTTGCAGTAAGAGTTATGGTTAGGGTTAGGGTTAGTTTTAGGGTTAGGTTTGGGTTTGAGTTAAGATTAGGGTTAGGCTAATTGTTAGGGTTAGGGTTACAGTTAGGATTAGGATAGGGTTAGGTTTAATGATATTGTTAAATTTTGTGTTAGGGTCAGTTTTAGGGTTGGTGTTAGGATTAGGTTTATGGTTAGGTTTAAGTTTAGAGTTAGGTTTAGGGTTAGGTTTAGGGTTAGTTTGAGGGTTAGGGTTAATGTTAAGTTTAGGTTTAGTGTTAGGTTTAAGGTAATGGTTGGGATTAGGGTTAGGGTTAGTGTTAGTGTTAGAATTAGAATTTGTGTTAGGGTTCCAGTTAGAGTGAGTGTTAGTGTTAGTGTTAGGGTTAGAGTGAGTGTTAGTGTTAGTGTTAGGTTTAGGGTTAGGTTTGTGTTATTGTTAGGGTTAGGGTTAATTATACTGTTAGGGTTAGGGATAGGTTTAGAGTTAGTGATAGTGTTAGGGTTAGGATTATGTTTAGGTTTATGGTTATGAAATGAAAAATGAAAAATGAGAAAAAAAAACAGTTTCATTTGAAAGTGTTTTCCAAGCTTCCACAGATTTCTGAGTTCACTGAAATCCCAGCCAATATTATTTTCACCCAATGTTTTTGATACCTGGACATAATGGTCGGTACTCCAGTCGCACTTGGGCCTCCAAAATTCTATCTTCTAGGTTGAAGTTTACCATTGCAGGAACAGTTTGAATTTAAGTTTTCACTTTGTTTACCCCCACAGGGATAGATGCATTTGAAACTCTAAATCAAACACGGTTTGTGCTAGCTGCTTGAAACTTGACACACTTAATTAGTTGCCAGTGCACTCTCTATGCTTTGTTCCATCTTGCAGTAGCCTTAAGCAGAGGCAAGAAAAATCACTTTCATTTGAAAGCATTTGCCAAGCTTCCACAGAACTACGAGTTTCCTGAAAAACCAGTAATTATTTTTTCACCCAATCTTGATGATACTAGGCAGTAAAGATCGGTACTCCAGTCCCACTTGCCCCCCCAAATTTATTTCTTCTTGATTGAAGCATTCGTTTGAAGGAAGAGTTTGAATTTTTAGGTTTCACTTCATTTTCTCCAACAGAGAGAGATGCATTTGGAACTCTAAATTAAACACAGTTTGTGATAACTGCTTGAATCTTGACACACTGAATTAGTTCTCAGTGCATGCTCTATGACTTTTTCCCTCTTGAAGTAGCCCAAAGGAGAGGGAGGGAAAAATAATTTCATTTGAAAGCAATTTCCAAGCTTCCACAGAATTCCGAGTTTACTGAAATGCCAGCAAATATTTTTTTCACCGGTTATTTTTGATACTTGGTCATAATGATCGGTACTCCAGTCGCACTTGGGGCCCCAAATTTCGATCTTCTAGGTTGAAGCATTCCTTTGCAGGAACACTTTGAAATTTTAGGTTTCACTTCGTTTTCCCCTATAGGTATAGATGCCATTAGAACTCTAAATCAAACATGGTTTGTGCTAGCTGCTTGAAAATTGACTCACTCGATTAGTTGCCAGTGCACTCTCTATGCTTTGTTCCCTCTTGCAATAGCCATAAGCAGAGTCAACGGAAAATCACTTTCTTTTGAACGTGTTTGCCAAGCTTCCACAGAACTCTGAGTTTACTGAAACCCCAGCAATTAATTTTTTAAACAATCTTGATGAAACTTGGTGGTAAAGATTGATACTCCAGTCCAACTTGGCCTCCCACATTTATTTCTTGTAGGCTGAAGTGTTTGTTTGCAGGAACACTTTGAAATTTAGGTTTCACTTGACACACTGAATTAGTTCTCAGTGTGTGCTCTATGATTTGTTCCCTCTTGAAGTAGCACAAAGAAGAGGGAGGAAAAATAAAACAATTTCATTTGAAAGTGTTTTCCAAGCTACCACAGAATTCTGAGTTTACTGAAATCCCAGCAAATATTTTTTCACATGATATTTTTGATACCTGGCCATAATAATTGGTACTCCAGTTGCACTTGGGCCCACAAATTTTGATCTTCTAGGTTAAAGCTTTCCTTTGCAGGAACACTTTGAAATTTTAGGTTTCACTTTGTTTTCCCATATAGTGATAGATGCAGTTGGAACTCTAAATCAAACATGGTTTGTGCTAGCTGCTTGAAACTTGATACATTCAATTAGTTGTCAGTGCACTCTTTAGGCTTTTTTCCCTCTTACAGTAGCCTGAAGCAGAGGCAAGGGAAAGTCACTTTCATTTGAAAGCATTTGCCAAACTTCCACAGAAATTCAAGTTTACTGAAATCCCAGCAAAAAATTTTTCACCCGATCTTGATGATACTTGGTGGTAAAGATCAGTACTCCAGTCCCACTTGGCCCTCCAAATTTATTTCTTTAGGTTGAAGCGTTCATTTGAAGGAACACTTTGAATTTTTAGGTTTTACTTCTTTTTCCCCAATAGGTATACTCCCAGTTGGAACTCTAAATCAAACACTGTTTGTGAAAGCTGCTTGAAACTTGACACACTCAATTAGTTGTCAGTGCTCTCTCTATGCTTTTTTTCCCTATTGCAGTAGCCTTAAGCACAGGCAAGGAAAAATGACTTTCATTTGAAAGTGTTTGCCAAGCTTCTACAGAACTATGAGTTTTCTGCAATCCCAGAAAATATTTTTTCACCCAATCTTGATGATACTTGGTGGTAAAAATTGGTACTGAAGTCCAACTTGGCCCCCCAAATTTAGTTCTTCTTGGTTGAAGCGTTCGTTTGCAGGAACAGTTTGAATTTTTAGGTTTCACTTCATTTTCCCCTATATAGAAAGATGCATTTGGAACTCTAAATTAAACATGATTAGTGCTACCTGCTTAATCTTTAACACACTCCATTAGTTCTCAGTGCTCTCTCTATGCTTTGTTCCCTGTTGCAGAATCCCTAAGCCGAGGCAAGCAAAATACACTTTCATTTGAAAGTGTTTGCCAAGCTTCCACACAATTAGGAGTTTACTGAAATCCCAGCAAATGTTTTTTTTTTTTTTTTTTTTTTTTTTTTTTTTTTTTTTTTTCATGCAATCTTGTTGATACATTCCAGGAATCATCTGTATTCCAGCCCCAGTTGGCTCCCCAAATTTCGTAATTATAGGTTAAAGTGTTCGTTTGCAGGAACACTTTGAAATTTTAACTTTCACTTCCTTTTCCTCTACAGTTATACTCCCAGTTGGAACTCCAAATGAAACAGGGTTTCTGCTAGCTGCTTGAAATTTGACACAATTAGTTCTCAGAGTGTTCTCTATGCTTTGTTCCCTCTTGAAGTCGACCTAAGCAGAGGCAAGGAAAATTACTTTCATTTGAAAGAGTTTTCCAAGCTTTCCCAGAACATCAAGTTTCCTGCAATTCCAGCAAATATTTTTTCACCCTATCTTGTTGTTACATTGCAGACATCATCAGTACTCAAGCCACACTTGGCTCCCCAAATTTTATTCTTCTAGGTTAAAGCATTTGTTTGCAGAAACACTTTGAATTTTTAGGTTTCACTTTATTTTCCCCAAAAGGTAGACTCCTAGTTGGAACTCTAAATGAAACAAGATTTGTGCTAGCTGCTTGAAACTTGACATACTGAATTAGTTCTCAGTGCAAACTCTATGATTTGTTCCCTCTTGAAGTAGCCCAAAGGCGAGGGAGGGAAAAAGCAATTTCATTTAAAAGCGTTTTCCAGGCTTTCACAGCTTTCTGACATTACTGAAATACCAGCAAATATTATTTTCACCCGAACTTTTTGATATTTCATCATAATGATCAGTACTCCTATTGCACTTGGGCCCCCAAATTTTGATCTTCTAAGTTGAAGCGTTCCTTTGCAGGAACACTTCGAAATTTTAGGTTTCACTTCATTTTCCCCTATAGGGATAGGTGCAGTTGGAACTCTAAATGAAACATGGTTTCTGCTAGCTGCTTGAAATGTGACACACTGAGTTAGTTCTCAGAGCACTCTCTATGCTTTGTTCCATCTTGAAGTAGCCCTAAGCAGAGGTAAGGAAAAATCACTTTCATTTGAAAGTGTTTTCCAAGCTTCCACAGAACCCTGAGTTGCCTGCAATTCCAGCAAATATTTTTTCACCCAATCTTGTTGTTACGTTGGACAAATCATCGGTACTCCAGTTGCACTTGGCTCTCCATATTTTGTTCTCTAGGTTAAAGCATTCGTTTGCAGGAACACTTTGAATTTTTAGGTTTCACTTCTTTTTTCCCCAATAGGTATACTCACAGTTAGAACTCTAAATCAAACAAGCTTGGTGCTAGCCACTTGAAACTTCAAACACTCAATTAGTTGTCAGTGCATTTTCTATGGTTTGTTCCCACATGCAGTAGCCTTAAGCAGAGGCAAGGAAAAATCACTTTCATTTTAAAGTGCTGCCAAACTTCCTCAGAATTCCGAGTTTACTGAAATCCAAGCAAATATTTTTTCACCCGACCATTTTGATGGGTACTCCAGTTGCACTTGGGCCCCCAAATTTCAATCTTCTAGGATGAATCTTTCATTTGCAGGAACACTTTGAAATTTTAGGTTTCACTTCGTTTTCTCCTATAGGTGTACTCCCAGTTGGAAATCTAAATCAAACACGGTTTCTGCTACCGACTTCAAATTTGACATACTGAATTAGTTCTCATTGTCCCCTCTATGCTTTGTTCTCTCTTGCAGAAGCCCTAAGCAGAGGCATGCAAAATACCCTTTCATGTGAAAGCATTTGCAAAGCTTCCACAGAACTATGAGTTTACTGAAATCTCAGCAAATATTTTTTTACCCGATCTTTTTGATACTTGGACATAATGACTGATACTCCAGTTGCACTTGGGCCCCCAAATTTCGATCTTCTAGTTTGAAGCATTCGTTTGCAGGAACATTTTGAAATTTTAGGTTTCACTTCGTTTTCCCCTGTAGGGATAGATGCAGTCGGAATTCTCAATCAAACACGGATTGTGCTAGCTGCTTGAAACTTGACACACTGAATTAATTCTCACTGCATTCTCTATGCTTTGTTCCCTCTTGCAGTAGCCTTAAGCAGAGGCAAGGAAATATCTCTTTCATTTGAAAGTGTTTGCCAAGCTTCCACAGAATTCCGAGTTCACTGAAATCCCAGCAAATATTTTTTCACCCAATCTTGATGATACTTGTCAGTAAAAATCATTACTGAAGTCCCACTTTGGCTCCCAAATTTAGTTCTTGTAGGTTGAAGCGTTCGTTTGCAGGATCACTTTGAATTTTGAGGTTTCAATTCATTTTCCACAATAGATATACTCCCAGTTGGAACTCTAAATGAAACAAGATTTGTGCTAGCTGCTTGAAACTTGACATAGTGAATTAGATCTCAGTGCAAACTCTATTATTTGTTCCCTCTTGAAGTAGCCCAAAGGAGAGGGAGGGAAAAAACAAATTTCATTTAAAAGCGTTTTCCAGGCTTCCACAGCTTTCTGATATTACTGAAATACCAGCAAATATTATTTTCACCCAATCTTTTTTATACTTGGCCATAATGATCAGTACTCCAGTCGCACTTGGACCCCCAAATTTTGATCTTCTAAGTTGAAGCTTTCCTTTGCAGGAACACTTTGAAATTTTAGGTTTCACTTAGTTTTCCTCTATAGCAATAGATGCTGTTGGAACTCTAAATCAAACACGGGTTGTGCTAGCAGATTGAAACTTTATACACTCAATTAGTTGTCAGTGCACTCTCTATGCTTTGTTCTTTCTTGAAGTAGCTCACCCTAACCCTAACCATAACTCTAACACTAATACCAACTGTAACTCCAACACTTAACCTCACCCTAAACCTAACATTAACCATAACCCTGACAATAACCCTAAAAATAATCTTGAACCTAACACATACTCTAACCTTAACCCTAACCCTAACAGTTACCCTATCCATAAACCTAACTGAAACATTCACCCTAACACTTACCCTAACAATAATCCTAACTCAAATCCTAACCATAACACTAAAATGAACCTTAATCCAACCCTAACCTTAACCCTAACCTAACCCTAAACCTAACCATAAGCATAAACCTTAACCTAACACTATCCTAACCCTAATACTAATCATATAACTAACCCTAACCCTAACTCTAAACCTAACACTAACTCTAACCCTAAACCTAAACCTAACCCTAAAACTAACCCTAACCCTATCACTAAACCTAACCCTAAACCTAAATGTTACACAAACCCTAACCTTAATCCTAACACAAACCATAAGTCTAACACTAACCCTAATGTAACTGAAACCCTAACCATAACACTAATTGTAACCCTAAACCTTACACTAACACTAACTATAACCCTAACCTAACCCTAATAATAATTCTAACCCTAAACCTAACATTAACATTAAAAGTAATCCTAAACCTAACACTAACTCTAAATATAACCCTAACCCTAAACTTAAACCTAAAACGAATCCTAATCCTAAACCTAAACCTAAATTTTACACGAACCCTAAACTTAATCCTAACATGAACCATAAATTTAACCCTAAACCTAATTTAAACAAAATCATAACCCTGAATTTAACACTAATCTTAATGCTAACACTTACCCTAACCCTAACACTAACCCTAATCATAAACCTAAACCTAAACTAACCAGAAGCCTAAACCTAACATTAACCTTAATCCTAACCTTTATCATAACCCTAACTATAACCCTAAACTTAACCCCAACACAAACCCTAACCCTAAAGCTAACACTAAACTAAACCCTAAACATAACACTAACCCTAACCGTAACTCTAACCCTAAAACTAATTCTAACTCTAACCTTAACTCTAACTCTAATCAAAAATTTTAACCTAACCCTAACTGTAACCCTAACACTAACCATAACCCTAATCCTAACACAAACCATAACCCTAACCCTAACTCTAACCCTGACAGGAACCCTAACACTAACCCTTAAACTAACCCTAACCCTAACATTAACTCTAACCCTAACCCTAATGCTAAAAATAAACCTAACCCTAAGCTTATCACTAACCCTAAAAATAACCCTAATCCTAAGACTAACTCTAACCCTCACCCTAATTCTAACCATAAGTTAACCCTAAACCTAACCCTAATCTTAACACTAACCCTAAACCTAACTATAACCCTAACCATAACCCTAAAACTAACCTGAAACCTAACTAAAACTTTTAACCTAAAACTGACAATAACGCAAACCTTAACACTAACACAAACTCTAATCCTAACCCTAAGCCAAAACATAATCCTAACTATAACTCTTATCCTAACCCTAAACCAAACCCTAATCCTAACGCTATTGCAAACCCTAACTCTAATCCTATCCCTAATGTATCACTAACACTAACCCTAACTCTATCTCTAAAACTAAACCCAACCCATACCTAACCCTAACAATAATTCTAACCTTAACCTAACCCTAACCCTAAACCTAACCCTAACACTAACCTTATCCCTAACCCTAACATTAACTATAAATCTAACCCTAACACAAATCCTAAAACAACCCCTCACACAAACCAAAACACTAGAGTAACTTTAACTCGAACACTAACTCTAATACTAAAATTAAACCTAAACCTAATCCTAAAAAATAACCCTAAACCTAACTCTAAACCTAACACTAACACTTACTCTAACCCTAACATTAACCCTAACCTACCTGTAAGTCTCACTGTAACCCTAACCCTAACCGTAACACTAACCCTAACTCTAACCCTACAGTAACCCTAAATCTAAGCATAACATTCACCCAAAACCTAATCCTAAACCTAACCATAACCCTAAACCTAACACTAAGACTAACATTAACACTAACCATTACCCTAATCCTAACCTTTATCATAACCCTAACCATAACACTAACCGTAACCCCAACAAAAACCTTAACCCTAAAACTAACACTAAACTAAACACTAACCCTAGCACTAACCCTAACCCTAACCCTAAAACTAATACTAACTCTAACCTTAACTCTAACCCTAAACCAAAATTTTACCTTAACCATAACCTTAAACTTAACCATAAACTTAATCCTAACACAAAACATAACCCTAACCCTACCACTAACCATAAACCTAACATGAATCCTAACCATAACTGTAAACCTTACACTAACCCTAACCCAAAATATAAAACTAACACTAACCCTAACCCTAACCATAAAAATAACACTAACCCTAATCTAACCATAAACCTAACAGTAAAACTGAACCTAACCCTGACCCTAATGCTATTCTAAACCTAACCCTAACCATAACCATAAACATAATGTTACCCTAACCCTAAACCTAACCATAAACCTAATACAAAACCTATAGTAAAACATAACAGTAAGCATAACCTGATACTAACCCTAACACTTACCTAACCATTACCATAACAATAACACAAAAACTAACCCTAATACTAACCATTAACCTAATATAACACTAACCCTAACCCAAACACTAACCTTGTCACTAACCCTAAACCTAACCCTAACACTAACACTATACCTATGCTACCTGTAACAGTAAAACTATCCCTAATCCTAACCCTATGCCTCACTCTAAACCTCTTCCTAACCACAACCCTTCCTGTAACACTAACCCTAACTCTAATACTAACACTAACCCTAAACCTAAGTATAACACTAACCCAAACACTAAACTTAAACCTAACTATAACCCTAAATGTAACACTAATTCTAATCCTAACACTAACACTAAACTTATATTTTAACCCTAACCCTTACAGAAAACCTAAACCTAAACCTTACCCTAACACAAACCATAATTCCTACTCTAATACTAACCTAACACTATCCATATCCACAATGCTATCACTAATTCTAAAATTAACCCTAATCCTAAACCTAACACTAAGCCAAAAACTAACCTTAACCCTAACCCTATCATTAACAACAAACTAACCCTTCCATAACACTAATTCTATCCCTACCCTACCCATAAAAGTAACCCTAAACCTATCCCTAACCCTACCACTATTCCTAACTTTAAAGTTAGTGTTACAAAAAACCTAACTATAACGCTAACCCTCACACTAACTCTAACCATAAAAAAATCCTAAACATAACTATAACCCTAACATTAACCATAACACTAACACTAACCCTATCCTACCTGTAACCCTAAAACTAAACCTAAACCTAATCCTAAGCCTCATTATATCTCCAATACGAACAATAGCCCTAACCCTAACACTATCACTAACCCTAACTCAACCACTAAACCTAAACTTAATCTAATGCAAAACATATCTCTGAACCTAACACTAATATTAACACTAACTCTAACCCTAACCCTAACTCTAAGACTATCCCTAAACCTAAAACAAACCATAACCCTAAACCTAACCCTAAAGCTAATATTAACCATAAACTTTATCCTAACTCTAAAACTAACCCTAACACTAACCCTAACCCCAACGATAACACTAACCCTAAACCTAAACCTATGCCTATCCCTAACACTATCCCTAACACTAAATTTAACACTAACACTAAAGCTAACGCCAAACCTAGTCCCATCCCTAACCCTAAACCTAATCCTATTTCTAACCCTAAGATTAAACCTAACCCTAATCATAACACTAAACCTAACCCTAACCCTAACACTAACTCTAACCCAAAACCTAACCCTAACTCTAAAACTAACCATAACCCTAATCTTAAGCCTAACAATAACCCTAAATCTAACACTAACTCTAACCCTAATACTAACCATAACACGAACCCTAAAACTAACCCTAAAACTAAACCTAACCATAACCTGAACACTAACCCTAACACTAACACTAACCCAAACCCTAAAACTAACTCGAACCCTAACCCTAACCCTAACCCTTACATTTAAGTTAAACCTAAACCTAACCATAACACCAACCAAAAACTTTTTTTAGTGCTGAGTAATACTCCATTGTGTATAAATGCCACATTTTTTTAACCATTCATGTATTGAAGGGACTCTAGGTTGGATCCACAGTGTAGCTCTTGTAAATTTTGCTGCTATGAACATCGATGTAGCAGTATCCCTGTAGTATGCTCTTTTAAGGTCTTTAGGGAATAGTCTGAGAAGGGGAATAGCTGGGTCAAAAGGTGGTTCCATTCCCAGCTTTCCAAGGAATCTCCATACTTCTTTCCAAATTGGCAGTACCGATTTGCAGTCCCACCAGCAATGTACAAGTGTACCTTTTCCCCACATCCTCGCCAGCACTTGTTGTTGTTTGACTTCATAATGGCTGCCAATCTAACTGGAGTGAGATGGTATCTTAGGGTGGTTTTGATTTGCATTTCTCTGACTGCTAGAGATGGTGAGCATTTTTTCATGTACTTGTTGATTGATTGTATGTCCTCCTCTGAGGAGTGTTTGTTCAGTCCTTGGCCCATTTATTGATTGGGTTATTTATTTTCTTATTGTTTAATTTTTTGAGTTATTTGTATACTCTGGATATTAGACCTCTATCTGAAGTGTGAGAAGTAAAAATTTGTTCCCAGGACGTAGGCTCCCTATTTACCTCTCTTATTGTTTCTCATGCTGAGAAAAACTTTTTAGTTTGAGTAAGTCCCATTTGTTGACTCTTATTTTTAACTTTTGTGCTATGGGTGTCCTATTAACGAATTTGGAGCCCGACCCCACAGTATGTAGATGGGAGCCAACTTTTTCTTCTATCAGACGCAGAGTTTCTGTTTTGATATCAAGCTCCTTGATCCATTATGAGTTAACTTTTGTGCATGGCAAGAGAAATGGATTCAGATTCATTTTGTTGCATATGGATTTCCAGTTCTCCCAGCACCATTTGTTGAAGATGCTATACTTTCTCTACTGCATGCTTTGTCACCTTTGTCTAATATAAGGTAGTTGTAATTTTGTGGATTGGTCTCTATGTCCTCTATTCTGTACCATTTGTCTACCTTCCTGTTTTGGTACCAGAACCATGCTATTTTTGTTACTATTGCTCTGTAGTATAGTTTAAAATCTGGTATTGCTATACCACCAGTTTTGCTCTTCCTGTTTAAAATTGCTTTTGCTATTCTGGGTCTTTTATTTTTCCAGATGAATTTCATGATTGATTTTTCTATTTCTGTGAGGAATGCCATTGGGATTTTGATTGATATTGCATTAAACCTATAGAGTACTTTTGGTAATATGGCCATTTTAATTATATTAGTTCTGCCTATTGATGAACCACGTTTATCTTTCCACCTTCTAAGGTCTTCATCTATTTCTCTTCAGGGTTCTGTAGTTTTCATTGTATAGTTCTTTCACCTTTTTAGTTAGATTGACTCCCAAGTATTTTTTTTTTTGGAGGATATTGTGAATGGGGTGGTTGTTCTCATTACCATTTCAGAGGATTTGTCACTGATATACAAGAATGCCTTTGATTTATGCGTGTTGATTTTATATCCTGCCACTTTGCTGAATTCATTTACCAGCTCTAGAAGTTTCTTGGTAGAACCTTTTGGTCTACTAGGTATAGGATCATGTCATCCAAAAATAGTGATAATTTAAGTTCTTCTTTTCCTATCTTTATGCCTTTAATTTCTTTCATTTGTCTAATTGCTCTGGCGAGTGTTTCGAGAACTATGTTGAATAGAAGTGGTGAGAGAGGTCATCCCTGTCTTGTTCCAGATTTTAGAGGGAATGCCTTCAATATTTCTCCATTCAGAATGATGCTAGCCTGAAGCTTAGCATAGATAGCTTTTACAATATTGAGGTATGGTCCTGTTATCCCTAGTTCTTTCTTGTGTTTTGAACATAAAGGGCTGCTGTACTTTGTTGAATGCTTTTTCTGCATCTATTGAGATGATCATATGGTTCTTATATTTAAGTCTATTGATGTGGTGAATAACATTTATTGATTTTCGTATACTGAACCAGCCTTGTATCCAAGGGATGAATCCTACTTCAGCATGATGCACGATCTTTTTGATATGTTTCTGTATCCGATTTGCCAGAATTTTATTGAAGATTTTTGCAAGTATGTTCATTAGAGATATTGGTCTGCAGTTTTCATTCTTTGAAGTGTCTTTGTCTGGTTGAGGAATCAGGGTGATGTTGGCCTCATAGAATGAATTTGGAAGTTCTCCCTCTTTTTTCTATTTCCTGAAATATCTTTAAAAGTATTGGTGTTAGTTCTTCTTTAAAGGTTTTGTAAATCTCTGCTGTATACCCATCCAGTCCTGGGCTTTTCTTAGTTGGTAGTCTTTTGATGGCTTCTTCTATTTCCTCCATTGATATTGGTCTGTTTAGGTTGTGTATATCCTCCTGACTCAATCTGGGCAGATCATATGACTTAAGAAATTTATTGATGCCTTCATTATATTCTATTTTATTGGAGTATAAGTATTCAAAATAATTTCTAATTATCTTCCGTATTTCTGTAGTGTCTGTTGTGATATTGCCTTTTTCATCCCGTATGCTAGTAATTTGAGTTCTGTCTCTTCTTGTCTTCATTAGCATGGCTAAGGGTATGTCGATCTTATTTATTTTTTCAAAGAACCAACTTTTAGTTTTGTCAGTTTTTTCAATTGTTTCTTTTGTTTTAATTTCATTGATTTCAGCTATGATTTTAATTATTTCTTGCCTTCTACTACTTTTGCTGTTGTTTTGCTCTTCTTTTTCTAGGGTATTGAGATGAAATGTGAGATCATTTATTTGTTGTTGTTTTTTTTTTCTTTTTTTAAGGAATGAACTCCAAACAATTAATTTTCCACTTAGAACTGCTTTTATTGTGTCCCATAGATTCTGATATGTTGTGTCTGTGTTTTCATTTATCTCTAAGAATTTTTTTTTTAAATTTCCTCCTTGATGTCTTTTGTAACCATTGATCATTCAGTAACATATTGTTCAGTCTCCAAATCATGCAGGATTTTTTCCTTCCTTCTTTTATACTTGATTTCCAGTTTAATTTTATTATGATCAGATAGGATGCATGGTATTATCTCTACTCCTTTATAATTTCTAAGAGTTGCCCTGTGACATAATATATGGTCTATTTTTTAGAAACATCCATGTGCTGCTGAGAAAAATGTGTAACCGCTTGATGTTGGGTGGTATATTCTATATATGTCAATTAAGTCAAGGTTATTAATTGTATTATTGAGTTCTATAGTTTCTTTATTCAACTATTGTTTGGAAGATCTGTCCAGTGGTAATAGAGGTGTGTTGAAGTCTCTCATAATTATTGTATTGTGGTCTATATGACTCTTGAACTTGAGAATAGTTTGTTTGATGAACATAGCTGCAACATTGTTTGGGGGATATATATTTATGATTGTTATGTCTTGTTGGTGTATGGTTCCCTTAAGCAGTATGTAGTGTCCTTCTTTATCCCTTTTGATTAACTTTGGCTTGAAGTCTATTTTATTTGATATGAGTATGGACACTGCTGCTTGCTTCCGAGGTCCATATGTGTGATATGACTTTTTCCAACCTTTCACCTTCAGTCTATATATGTCATTTGCTATCAAATGCATCTCCTGTAGGCAGCATATTGTTGGATCTTTTTTCTTTTTGATCAGTTTTACTAGCCTCTGTCTCTTTATTGGTGATTTTAAGCCATTAACATTTATGGTTACTATTGACATATGGTTTGTACTTCCAGTCATATTTACTTATTTATGTTACTTAACATGATTTCTTTTTCCTCTTTGATTATTTTTTTCCTTTACTGTACTACCTTCTACTGTTGGTTTTCATCGTTATTTTTCATTTCCTCTTCCTGTAATGTTTTGGCAAGTATGTTTTGAAGAGCTGCTTTGCTAGCTGCAAATTCTTTTAACTTTTGTTTATCATGGAAGGTTTTAATATCATCTTCCATCCTGAAGCTTAACTTCACTGTATACACTATTCTTGGTTGGAACCCATTTTCTTTCAGCATTTGAAATATGTTGTTCCAGGGTCTTCTAGGTTTCAGAGTCTGTATTGAAAGATCAGCTGTTATCCTGATATGTTTACCCCTAAATGTAATCTGCTTCCTTTCTCTTGTAGCTTTTAAAATTTACTCCTTATTCTGTATGTTGGGAATCTTCATTATAATGTGTCTTGGTGTGGATCTCTTATGATTTTGCACATTTAGCCTCCTGCAGGTTTCTAGGATTTAGAATTCTGTTTCATTCTTCAAGTCTGGGAACTTTTCTCATATTATTTCATTGAACAGATTGCTCATTTCTTTGATTTGGACCTCTATACCTTCCTGTATCCCAATAACTCTTAAACTTAGTCTCTTTATGTTATCCCATATTTCATGGATGTTCTGCTCATGGTTTCTTAACAGTCTCACTGAGCTGTGTATGTTCTGTTCAAGTTGAAATACTTTGTCTTCATTGTCTGATGTTCTGTCTTCTAAGTGTTCTACTATGCTGGTAATACTCTCATTTGTGTTTTTAATTTGGTTTATTGCTTCCTGCATTTACATGATTTCTGTTGTTTTTTTTTTTTTAACCTCTATCTTCCTGTATAGTTGATCTTTTTCTTCCTGGATTTGTTTATGCAATTCATTGTCAAAGTGATCTTTCATTGTCTGATTTTGCTGTCTAATGTCTTCCTTGAGACTCCAGATCTTCTGAAGCATGTGTATCCTGAATTCTTTATCTGACATTCCATCTGCTGCATATATTACATCTTCTATAGTTGAGTTGACCTGCATTGCTTGTGGTTCTTTCTTTCCTTGTCTTTTCATACTTCTCACCTTTCTTTCTGCTTTGTGAAACTCTTGTATTATTGATTTCCCCCTATATATTTATGTTGTTCTTGTATAGTTCCAATGTCTCCCTTTTGTGGAGAAAGACAATGTTAACACTTCCCAATATCAATAGTACATCATCTAAGCACACGTTTTCCTTATTACTACATTTATAGCTAGACTCTATGTCTCCAAATGTTGGTTTCGATTATCATTTACAAATATAGTCATTAGTTTCATGAAAGGCATACTGTTTCTGGTAGCATGAAGAAAAATGAATTTCAGGAGTAGGATGTTATGTTTAGGGGGAAAGGATTGAGGGTATGGGGTTAATCTAACTTAGTAACTTTGGAGAGCTCTAACCAATAAATGGGTAATTTATGGAAGAATGTATATATTCAAACTCCTATCTGTATTTATAAGATTACCCTACTTATAAATAGTAAAATTAGGGGGTTGCAAGTAGAATAGAAGGATTAAGAAGGAGAAAAACAAATAACAAGGAAAGAAAGAGAAAAAGGAGAGCAGAAAAAATAAGAGAAAAAAGAAAAGAAATAAAATGAGGGAGGAAGGTGGGACATATGCAATTCCTCTATATTATATTTTTCTGGTGATTCAGTTGTTAAAGACCTTTTTCATGCACAATTCTTGGTTTCACATGTGTTGAAGTTGCAAGAACCATAGGGGGAAGGGTAGAGGAGACTGGATGAATGGATGAAAAGAGAGAGAGAGGAGAAAAAAAGGAAAAAAAAAGAAAACAAAATGTTTCTCAGAACTCTGTTTTCGTTTCTTCCAGTAGATGGCATGGTCTATTTCTAGCTTAAGTCTCTGGGTTCAGGGTGGTTGTCATAGTCAGTGTGAGAGGACTTGAGCTTCCACCTGTGGCCTCTCTACTCTTATTCACTGAGGTGTAAACCAGGTGCCTGATCTGCTGCAGAACCGAGCTGGTAGCCATGCCCACTGGTTGATGGGTTTTAAGGGTTGGTGGGATTTTCCAAGATGAGTTCCATCAGTTTTTCTCATAAGGTGCTTGATGAGGTGGGGGGTGTTGGGGAGACCTTATGTTTGTCCAGAGCTTGGTCCAGTGACCGCACAGGTGGGCAGCTGTTCCCCTCCTCCAGTTGGGGTGGTCTGCCTACCAGACGGATGGGAGACTGGGCACCTTCTCTGGGTCATGTTGTCTGCCTACCATGCAGGCAGGCAGCTGAACACCTCCTCCAGTTGGACTGGTCTTCTCCACAGCAGGTGGGTGGCTGGGACTGTCCCCCTGTTGGGGTGGTCTGTCTACCGTGCAGGCGGGGCCACTGGGCCCATTCTCCAGGTTGTGTGATCTGCCTACCACATTGGCAGAGGCTGGGCACCTCCTCCAGTTGGGGTGGGCTGTCTACCACACAGGTGGGCGGCTGTATGCCCTCTCTAGCCTGCGTGGTCTGCCTACTGTGCAGGCAGGAGTCTGGGATCCTAACCCTAACTATTAAACTAACACTAACATTAACCCTAAACTTTACCCTGACACTATTCCTAATGCTAAACTTAATCTTAATCCTAACACTAAACCTAAACATATCCATAATCCTAACACTAACACTAACCCTAACCCTAACCCTAATAGTAACACCAACCTTAACCCTAATCGTAATCCTAACACTAAACTTAAAAATATCCCTAACTGTAACATTATCCCTAACTCTAAATTTAACACTTACACTAACGCTTACCTATCCCTAAATCTAACACAAACCCTAACCATTACCTTAACAAAACACCAACCCTAACCCTAATCGAAATCCTAACACTAACCTTAAAATTACCCCTAAACCTAACATCATCGCTAACTCTAAATCTAACTCTAACACTAACACTAACACTTACCACTAACCTTAACACTAATCCTAATGCTAATCCAAACCCAAAACCAAACCCTAACAATAAACATAACCCTAACCCTAACACTAACACTAACACTAACCCTAATCCTATCAGTAACAAAAGCCCTAATTCTAACACTAACCCTAACTCTAATGCTAACTCTAAAAAAATCTAACCCTAACCCTAATCCGAAACCTAACGCTAAAAGTAAACCTAATCCTGACGCTAACACTAACATTCACCCTAACCCTAACCCTAAACCTAATACTAACCCTAACCCAAACCATAAGACTAACCATAACCTAACCCTAAAGATAACACTTACCATAACACTAACAATAACAGTAATCCTAACCCAAACCATAACACTAACATTTACCCTAACCCCAACCATAACCCATAAGTAACACTAACCCTAACCATAAACCTGAACCTATCACTAACCCTAAACCTAACCCTAACTCTAACACTAACACTAACCCTAACACTAACTAAAACTAACACTAATCATGACTATAACTTTTACCCTAACTCTAAAACTAATCCTAACCGAAACCCTAAACCTAACAGCAATATTAATCCTACCCCTTACCCTAATACTAACAGTAAACACAACCCTAATAATGACACTAACCCTAATACTAACCCTAAACATAACCGTAACCTTACCCTAACTCTAACCCTAACACAAACCGTAATTCTAACCTTAAAACTAATTCTATCCCTAACCTGAAACCTAATCCTAATATTAAATCTTACCATAAACTTAAACCTAAAACTAATGCTAACCACAACCGTAACCCTAACCCTAACACTCTCCTAAACCTAATCTTAACCCAAACCCTAAAACTAACCATAATATGAATCCAAACAATAACACTAACCATAAAACTAAACCCTAATCCTAACCATAAGCTTATCCCTAACATTAATAATAACCATAATGATAACATAAAATTTAACCGTAACACTAACACTAACCATAGCACTAAATGTAATTTTAATCCTAACCCTAACCTTAAGTGTAACCCTAACCATAACACAAACCCTAACACTTAACCTAAACATAACCCTAACCCTAAACCTAACAGTAAATCTAATGCTAACCCAAACCCTAACCCTATACCTTACCCTAACCATAACTTGAAAACTAACCCTAAACCTAACCCTAACTGTAAATCTAACCCTAGCACTAACCCTAAACCTAATCCTAACCTTAAAACTAACACTAACACATACACTAATCCTAATCCTAACATTAACCCTAATCATAATTGTAAACCTAACCCTAAATCCAACCCATTCTCTATCTAAAACCCTAAACCTAATCTTACCCCTTACCCTAACACTAACCGTATGTCTAGCACTAACACCAACCCTAAACAAAATTCTAACCATAACTCTAAACCTCACCCAAACCCTAACCTGAAATTCAATCCTAACACTAACCCTTAACCTAAACGTAATACTAATCCTAACCCTAACTCTAAACTATCCTTAACCCTAAAACTAACCAAATTCTAACCCTAAATTAAATTTAAACCTAACTCTAACCCTTAACCTAACAATAAACCTAATCCTAAGTGTAACCCTCACACAAATCCTTACACTAGCTTAAACTTAACCCTAAAACTAACCTTAACACTAACTCTAACCCTAATTTAAATCTAACCATAACAAAACCCTAAACCTATCATTAAACCTAAGCTTCTACTAACCCTAACCTTAACCATAACTCTTATTCTAGCCCAAATCCTAATTGTAACCCTAAATCTAAACCTAAACCTAAATTTAAACCTAACACAAACCCATATCCTAACCCTAACACAAACCTAAACCAAAAACTAATCCTAACCCTAACTAACCCTAACCCTACCCCTAACCATAGTTCTGTCTCTAACTGTAACCCTATTCCTAAACCAAACATTTAATCCAACCTAACCCTATATCAACCTTAACACTAATCCTAATCCTAACCCTAATACTAATCCTAAACTGAACCCTATCACTAAACCTAACGCTAACACTAAACCTAACATTAATCCTAAACCATACCATAACACTAACCCTACCCTAATTCTAATACTAACCCTAACACTAACTTCAACCCTAACCCTAACCCTAAGCCTAACACTAATCCGAACACAAATCCTAACCCTAAAAGTAACATGAACACTAACACAACCCTAACCCTAACCCTAACAATAACCCTAACACTAACCCTAACTCAGAACTAACACTCACACTAACCCGAACACTAACCCTAATTCTACCTCTAAACCAAACCTAACACTTATGGTAAACCTTAACCTAACCATAAACCTAAATCTAACAATAACCCTATAACCCTAACCCTATCCCTAATATAAAATTTGACACTAATACTGACACTAAACCTAACTGTAACCCTAACCCTAACACTAAAACTAACCCTAATTCTAACCCTAAGATGAACCGGAACCCTGACCCTAAACTAAACCAAAATTTAACCCTAACCCTAGACCTAACCCAAACAATAATATTAATCCAAACACTAATACTAACCCTAAAACCAAAACTAACCCTAACACTTAACCTAACCCTAACACAAAACCTAATGCAAACTCTAACTCTAACAATAATCCTAACACTAAACCTAATACTAACCGTAACCCTAACACTAACACTAAACCTAAACTTAACACAAACCCTAAACCTAAACCTAACACTAAACCTAACCCTAACCCTAACACTAATACTAACCCTAACACTAATCTTAACCCTAAACCTAATCCTTACTGTAAACCTAACCCTAATCCTAACCCTAACCCTAACACAAATCCTAACACTAACCCTATCACTAATCCTCACCCTAACTTTAACCCAAAGCCTAACTCTAACAGTAAACCTAAACCTAAACCTAACTTTATCCCACAGCCTAATCCTAACACTAACTCTAACCCTAACCCTGAACCTAACAGTAAACATAACCCTAAACCTTGCCTAACCCTAAACCTTAACTTAATTTGAACAATAAACCTAACCCTAAACCTAACAATAACCCTAACGCTAAAAACAAACCTAACTTTAATCATCAACCTAACACTAACACTTACCCTAACTGTAACAATAAACCAAAAACTAACCCTATCCTAAGCCTAATGTTAATGCTAACTCTAACCCAAAACCTAATCCTAACACTAATCCTAACACTAACCCTTTCCTTACTCCTAAACCTAAATATAACACTAACCCTAACATTAAACATAACACAAACCATAACCGTAACCATAACCCTAACACAAACCATACCCCTAATCCTAACCCTGACATGAACCCTGACCCTAACCCAGCCCTAACCCTAACCCTAAACCTAACCCTAACACTAATCCTAACGCAAAACCTAACCCTAACACTAACCATAACCCTAAACTTAACTTAAATCCTAACTCTAATCCTAAATAAAACCTAAACCTAACCATGACACTAAACCTAACACTAACCTAAATCCAAATCTAATTTAAAAATATATCTAATCATAACCCTAACCCCAACAGTAATCCTAAACCTTACACTTAGGCTAACAGTAAACATAAACCTAACCCTAACACTAATACTAAACCTAAACAAAACCCTAACCATAACCATAACACTAACCATTACCCTAACCCAGAAATTAACTCTAAACATATCAGTAACCCTAAACTATCCTTAACCCTAATCTTAACACTAACACAAACTCTAACACCAAACCTAAACATTACCCTAACCCTAACACTCATGCTAATACTAACCATAACATAAACCCTAACCCCAATCCTAACACAAACCCTAACCTTAAATATAACCCTAACCCTAACCCTAAGAAGAACTGTAACCCTATCTTAACAGTAACACTAACCCTAACATGAAACTTAACCCTATCTCTGACACTCACTAAATCTAAAAAAATCGTAACCATAACAATAACACTAAACCTAAACCCTACCCTAACCCTATTACTAACACTAACCCAAAACATATCCATAAACCTATCACTAATTCTAACCCTAATCCTAAAGCTAACCCTAACTTTAACACTAACCCTAATTCTAACCCCAAACTAGCAGTAACACTACACCTAACACTAAACCTAACTGTAAACTTAACACTAACCCTAACCATAACCCTTACTCTAACACTAATTCTAAACCTAAAACTAACCATAACACTAAACCTAAAGCGAACCCTAACCCTAACCATAACACTAACACTCAACCTACGACTAATATTATTCATAAACATATTCCTAACCCAAACACTATCCATAACCCTAAACCTAACACTAAGCCAATCACTAACAGTAAACATAATTCTAAACCTAACACTACACCTAACACTCACCCTAACCATAACACTAACACGAACCCTAAACTTAACCCCATCACTAACCCCAAACCTACACTTAAGCACAACCCTAACGCTAATGCTAACACTAACCCTAAACCTAACCCTTACCCTACACTTAACACTAACCCTAACCCTAAGTCTAACCCTAACCCTAATCCAAACTGGAAGCATAAACTTTATATTAACCCTAACCCTAAGACTAAGCCTAAAATTAACCCTAATCCTAAACCTAACACTAACCCTAAAACTAACGGTAATGCAAATACTAACGCTAAACCTAACCCTTACATTAACCATAACCCTAAACATCCATAACCCTAGCACTATTGCTAACCATAACCCTAAACCTAAGTCTAACACTAACACTAATCCTAACCCTAAACCTAACATGAACATTAATCCTAACCCTAACCCTAACACTAAAACTAACCATAACCATAACCCTAAAACTAACCCTAACCCTAAACCTAAAATTAACCCCAACTCTAACCCTAACACTAACCTAATCCTAACACTAACCCTAAAACTAACCTTAAACTTAACAATAATCCTAAAATTTACTCTAACACTAAACCTAACACCAACTGTAAAACTAAACCTAATCTTAAACCTAACCCTAATAATAAACCTAACCCCAATCCTAATCCGATCACTAATAAACACTGACACTAACCCTAAATGTAGCACTAACACTATTCTAATTCTACCCCTAAATTTAACAATAACGTTAACTGTAAATCTAAATTGAATCATAATCCTAACACTAAACCTAACCCTAATTCTAACCCTAAATATAATGCTAATCTATCCATAACTCTAAAACTAACCCTAACCCTAAAACCTACACAACCCCTAACCTTAACCCTAACCATAATCCTAACCCTAAGTAACACTAATCCAAACCTTAACCCTAACACCAACAGTAACACTAACCCTAACACCAACACTAACACTAGCCCTAACACTAACACTAACACCAACCCTAACCCTAAACCTAACACTAAACCCAATACTAAACCTGACACCAACCCTAACACTAAACCTATAACTAACCCTTACCGTAACACTAACCCTAACCATAACCCTAACACTAACACTAACCCTAGACCTAAACCTATCCGTAAGCATAACACTAACCCTTACCCTAAGCCTAAACCTTACACTAACTCTAAACCTATTCCTAAATTTAACACTAACTCTAACCTTCCAACTAATCCTAACACTGTAATTAACCCTATCCATAACCCTAAAACAAACACTAACACTAAACCTAACCATAGCCCTAACACTCAACCTAACCCTAAGTTTAACATGAACCCTGATTCTAAACCTAACACTAACCCTAATGCTAATCCAAAACCTTACCTTAATCCTAACTCTAACCCTAAACTAATCCTTACCCTAACCCTAAAAGTAACCCGAACTAAAACACTACCCATAACAATAACACTAACCCTAAACCTAATGCTTAACACCAGTACTAACCCTAAACCGAATGTAATCAAAGCCATAACCCTAATGCTAACACTAACCCTCACCCTAATCCTAACTCAAATTCTAAACCTAACCCTAATACTAACCAAACCCTAAAACTAATCGTAACCACAACCCATACCCTAACACTAAGCTTAACCATAACCCTAACACTAACACTAACCTAACCCTAACCTATCCCTTACCCTAACACTAACCCATACCTATTCCTAAACCTAACACAATCTCTAACACTAACACTTACCCTAACCCTAACACTAACAATAATTTTAATGTTAAATCTAACCCTAGCCATTACAATAACCCTAACCCTAATCATAAGACAAGCCATAACCCTAAAAATAACACTAACCTTAACCCTAACCCTAACCCTAATCATAACCATAACACTAACCCTAATGGTAACACTAACTTTAACCCTAACTCTAATTCTAACACTAAACCTAATCCTAACATTAAGAGTAACCATAGCACGAACACTAACACTAATCCTAACACTAAAACTAAACCTAACCTTAACCTTAACCCAAACCCTAACCCTAACACTAACCATAAACCTAACTCTAACCCTAAAACTAACACTAAACTTAACCCTAAACAAAGTTTAACTCTAACCATAACACTAACCATAACCCTAACCCAATAACTAACTCTAAACCTATCACTAACACTAACACTATCCTTAACACTAATCTTAACCCTAATACAAACACTACCACCATACCTAACCCTAAACCTAACCCTAACACTCACGCTCACCCTAACCCTAAAATAAACCCTAACCCTAACCTAAACCTAAAACTTACCCTAACACAAACACAAATCCTAACCCTAACCGTAACAATGAAACTAACCTTAATATTAACCCTAACCATTCCACTAAGCCCAACTCTAAACCAAATGTTAAACCTAACACTAACACTAACTCTAAACCTAATCCTAACTTTAGCACTAACACTAATCCTAACACTAACACTAACACTAACCCTAACACTAACATTAACGCTAACTCTAACTCTAACCCTAACACAAACCCTAAAAAAAAACATAATCCTAACCCTAATTTAATCCTAACCCTCACCCTTATTTAACCCTATCCCTAAAACAAACACTAACCCTAACCCTAAACTTAAAAGTAACCCTAAACATAACCATAACACTAACTCTAAACGTAACCCTAACCCAAACCCTCAAACTTACCCTAACCCTAACCCTAACATGAAGCTTAACCTTAAACCTAAACCTAACCCTAACACTAAACCTAAAGCTAACACTAAACCTAACCATAAACCTAAAAATAACCCAAACCCTAACCCTAACCCTAACACTAAAGCTAACACTAACCCTAACTTTAAACCTAGTAATAAACCTAAACCGAACTATAACACTAACCCTTAAACTAAAAGTAACCATAATCCTAAGCCTAACCGTAACACTAACCCTAACCCTAACCCTAACCCTAAAACACAACTTAACATTAACCCTAACCAAACCCTGACCCTAATCCTAACCCCAAACCTAAAATAATTTTATCTCTAACCCTAACCCAAATGCTAACACTAACTGTAGCCATAACCCTTACCATAAAACCAACCGTAACCCTATGACAAAACCTAACCCTAAACTTAACCCTAACACAATCCCTAACCCCAATCATAAACCTAACAACAACCCTAACCCAAACCATAACCCTAACATTTACCTAACCCTAACACTAATGCTTACCTAACCAAACCAAATTCCTAGCATTAACACTAACCCTAACCATAACGCTAACTCGAACCCAATACCTAACAATAAAACTAAGCCAAACCCTCACCAAAACCATAACCCCAAACCTAACACTAACTCTAATACTAACCCTATACCTAACCCTAAAATAACCCTAAACCTATTTCTAACCCTAACCCTAACACTAACCCTAACCCTAACTTTAAACATAACCCTAATTCTAATCCTAATACTAACCCTAACAATGACTCTAACACTAACCCTAAACCTAACCCTCACCATAATCCTATCCCTAAGCCTAAACACGAACGCTAAACCTAATTCTAACCCCAACCTAACCCTAACTGTAACCCTAAACCTAACACTAAACCTAACCCTAACCCTAAAAATAACAATAACTTTAACTCTCTCCCTAACCATATCCTACCCTAAACCTATACCTAACCCTAACCCAAATCCTAACCGTAAACATAAACCTATATGTAACCCTTTCAGTAACTCTAACCTAACCCCTAAAAATAACAGAACTATAACCATAAACCTAATCCAAACACTAACACTAACAGTAACTTGACAATAACACTAATTCTAAACGTAACCCTAAACCTAACCCTACTCCTAACACTTACAATGAATTTAACCCTAACCCTAAAACTAATCCTAAATATAATCCTTACCGTAACACAAAACCCAGCCCTAACTATAAACTAAAACTTAAATTAACCGTAACTCTAAGCCTACCTAACACTAACCCTAATCCTAAACCTAAAATTATCACTAATCCTAACCCTAACCCTTACTCTAACACTAACTTACTCGAACCCTAACACTAATTGTAAACCTTACCCTAACCCTAACCCTATCATGAACACTAACATTTATCCTAATCCTAACACTAACAGTAAACTTAAAACTATCCCTCAAACTACCCCTAACACTTAACCTAACCCTATATCCAACACTAACCATAACATTAACCATAACCTTAACACTAAACCTAACACTAATTCTAAACCTAATTCTAAGTCTAACACAATTTCTAATACTAAATCTAAACTTAACTATAACACTAACCCTAAGCCTAACCCTAAACCTATACCTAAGTCTAACCCTAACCCTAACCCTAACAATAACTTTAACCCTAACCCTTACCTTAACCATAACCCTAAACCAAACACTAACCCTAACCCTAATCCTAACACTAACCGTAAAACATCTATAACCCTAACCCAAATACTAATGCTAAACCTAACCCTAACACTAACACTAAGTCTAACCTAACCCAACCCTAAATCTAAACCTAACACTAACTCTAATCTTAACCCTATTACAAACCCTAACCTTAAACCTACTCCTAACCTACCCCTAGCCCTTAACCTAACCTAAACCTAACCCTAAACTTAACACAAATCTTAAACACAACCCTAACCATAACCCGAACTGTAACCCTAACTCAAACCTAACACTAACCCTAACAAAAACCCTAACCCAAACCATAATCTAACCCTAATCTAACCCTAACACTAATGCTTACCTAACCCTAACTATAATTCTAACCCTAACAATAACCCTAACTCTACACTAACTTAAACACAAACCCTAAACCTAACGATACCACTATGCTTAAACCACACAAAAGCCAAACACTAACCCTAAACTTAACCCGAATTTTAATCCTAACAGAAAGCCTAACCCTAACCCCAACCCTCACAATAACTCTAACCCTCAACCTAAACCTAATCCTAACACTAACACTAACCTAATATCAACACTTAACCTAACCCTAACACTAGCCCTAATGTAACACTAAACCTAAGCCTATCCCTAACCCTAATCCTAACTTTAATCATAATAGTAATTGTAACCATCACCCGAACTGTAACCTTAACACAAACCTTAAACTTAATCCTAACACTAAACATAATCCTAACACTAACCCTAATCTTAACCCTAACAGGAAAACTAACACAAATTGTAACCATAATCGTAATCCAAACCCTAACCCTATACCTATCCCTAAACCTAACACTAACCATAACCATAAATCTAAACCTAACACTAAACCTAACCCTAAGCCTAATCCTAAACCTAACCCTAACACTAACTATAACCCTAACCCTAACAATAACACTAACCCTAAGCCTCACCCTAACCCTAAACCTAACTTTAACCCAGACCCTAACACTCACACAAATTGTAACCATAACCCTAATCCAAACCCTAATCCTTATGCTATCCAAACCCTAACACTAATCATAAACCTAAACCTACTCCTAACACTAACCCTAACCCTAAACCTAACCCTAACACTAACTCTAACCCTAACCCTAACACTAACCATAAGCCTCACCCTAACCCTAAACCTAACTTTAACCCAGACCCTAACACTCACAAAAATTGTAACCATAACCTAATCCAAACCCTAATCCTTATGCTAACCAAACCCTAACACTAATCATAAACCTAAACCTACTCCTAACACTAACCCTAACCCTAAACCTAACCCTAACACTAACTCTAACCCTAACCCTAACACTAACCATAAGCCTCACCCTAACCCTAATCCTAATGCTTACATAAACCTAAGACTTAAACCTAACACTAACCCTAAAACAAATGTTAACACTAACTCTTACCCAATGCTAAACTTATCACTAAACCTAAATCTAAACCTAACTCTCAAACTAAAACTAACTTTAACCCTAACCGTAACCCTAACCCTAACCATAACCCTAACCCTAGATGTAATGCTAAACTAACCCTAACAATAATTCTAAGCCTCACTATAACCCTAACCCTAACTGTAACCCTAACCCTAACCCTAACACTAAACCTAATGCAAAACCTAACCCCACAACTAACCCTAACCCTAACCCTAAAGCTAACCCTAATTCTAGCAATAATCCTAACCCTAAACCTAAAACTTACATAAACATAAACCTATACCTAACTGTTTCTGTAACAATAACCCTAAATATAAACCTAACCCAAACCCTACCCCTACCCCTCACACTAACCCTAACCCTAAACCTAACACAAACTCTAAGCCAAAACCTAACACAAAACCTTAATCTAAATATAACACTAACCCAAACTCTAATCATAAACCTAATTCTAACCATAACACTAACACTAACTTTAACCCTAAACCTAACCCTAATACTAAAACTAACACTAACCCTTACACTAACAAGAACCCTAAACCCTATCCCTGACCTTAACCTTACCTGAACCTAAACCTAACCCTAACTTTAACTCTAACACTAAATCTAATCCTAACCCTAACCCTAACACTAACACTAGCACTAACCCTAACCATAAAACTAACTTAACACTAGAAATAACCCTAACTTTAACTTTAACCCTCACCCTAACCTAAAACTAAAAATTACCCTAATCCTAACCCTAACACGAACACATACCTTAACCTTAACCTGAACCTAACCCTTACACTAACCTTCACTGTAACTCTAACCCTAACTCTAATACTAACACAAAACCTAAACCAACACTAACTTTAACCTAACCTTAACAATAACTCTCACCCCAGTCCTAATCCTAACCATAAAGATAACCCTAACAGTAACAATAACCCTAAACCTCAACCTAACCCTAAATCTTTACCTAACATTAACCCAACCTTAACGTAACTCTAACCCTAAACTTAACACTAACCCTAACCTTAACAGAAACTCTAAACTTAATACTAAACCTAACCCTAACACTTACCCTAATGCTAACACTAAACTTAACCCTAACACAAACCCTAATCCTAATCCTACCATAACACTAATTCTAAATCTAATCCTAACCGTAACCTTAACTCTAACACTAACCCTAATGATAAACTGAACAATAACACCAAACTGTATCCCTAACCCTAACTGTATCCCTAAACCATAACCCTAAAGCTCACCTGAAGCCTAAACAAACACTAACCATAACATAACCCTAACCATAACCCTAACCCCAACTGTGACCCTAACCCTAACCCTAACCCTAACATTAACCCTAAACCTCACCCTATCCCTAAACATTTACTTAACACTACCTTTACTCCTAATGTAACACTAACCCTAAACATTATTCTATCCCTAATACTAACCCTAACCCTAACCTTAATACTAACCCTAACACTTACCCTAACCCTAACCCTAATACTAACCCTAACCCTAACACAAACCCTAACCCTACCCTAACACTAATTCTAACACTAATCCTAACCCTAACCTTAACTCTAACACTAACCGTACAATGACACTAACATTAATCCAAACACTACACCTAACCCTAACTGTAACACTAAACTCTAACCCTAAGCCTCACCCAAAGCCTAACCCTAAAACTATAACTAACCCTAACACTAACTGTAACCCTAAACCAAGCTATAACCCTAATCCAAACACTAACACTAACCCTAAACCTAACCCTAACACTAACCCTAACTTTAAGCCTAACCTTAAAACTAAATGAATGCTAACCCTAACACAAACCCTAACTCTAAGCCTATCCCTAATTTACCCTAACACTAACCCTAAAACAAACACTAATCCTAAACCTAAACCTAACCCAATCCCTAACCTAACTCTAACCCTATTCCTAAGCATTATCTTAACCCAAATTATAATACTAACCATAACCCCAACACAAACCTCAAATCTAAACCTAACACTAACCCTAACACTCACCCTAAGACTAACCCTAACCCTAACCTTAACACTAAAACTAACTATAACCCTATACCTAACACTAACCCTAAAATTTATGCTAACCCTAATTCTAACAATAACTGTAACATTAAACCTAACCCTAATTCTAAAACTAACCCTAACACTAACCCTAACCATAAGTCTAACAGAATACCTAAACCTAAGTCTAACACTAACCCAAACACTAATTCTAACCATAACCATAATCCTAACCCTAACCCTAAAATAATAAATAATAATAATAAATAAATAATAAATAGAAACCTAAACATAACACTAACCCTAACCATAAACTAACCCTAAACCTAACACTACTTCTAACCCCAAACCTAACACGACCCCTAAACCTAAACCTAACCCTAACACAAACCCTCAAACTAACCATAACCTTTACCTAAATGTATCCTTGACCCTAACCCTAACACTAAAACTAATCCTTACCCTAACTCTAAGCCTAAAGTAACTCTAACCCTAACCAAAACCATAACCTTTACACAAACCCTAACCCAAAATATAACCCTAACACTAGCATAACAGTAACCCCAACAATTTTCTAACTTTAACTCTAAACCTAACCCTAACACTAACCGTAATGCTAAACCTAACCCTAATCCTACCACTAACCGTAAACACTTCCCTATCCCTATCACTAACCCTAACCTTAGCCCTAACCTAAACCTAACACTAACCATATCCCTAAACCTAACCCAAAATCTAACACTAACATTAACCCTAGTCCTAAACCTAACAGTAACTATAACCGAACCGTAACCCTACAACTAAACCTAACTCTAACCCTATGCCTCACTTTAAGCCTCTTACTAACCAAAACCCAAAACCTAAATCTAACTTTTACCCTAACACAAAACCTAAACATAACACTTACCCGAACACTAATCATAACTCTAGCCCTAATACTGAACCCCAAAATAACTCTAACCCTAATCCTAACCCTACCTCTAAAACTAAACCTAAACATAATGCGAACCCTAACTCCAACTCTAATTCAAACCAAAACAATAACCCTAACTATAACTTTAAATGTAACCCTAAAATAACCCTAAACTTAACCCTAACCCTAAATGTAACCCTAACACTAACCCTAATCCTAACCCAAAAAATTAACCCTAAATTATCCTCATCCCTAACCCTAACCCTAAAATGAACGCTAACCCTAACCCTAACCCTAATGCTAACACTAAAACCAAACCTAACCCTAATGCTTAAACTCACACTTACTCTAATCATAACACTAACCTTAAAGCTAACCATAACCTAATATAAACATAAACCTAACCTTAACCCAACACTAATCCTAACCCTAACCATAATTTTAATGTAATCCTAGTCTTAACCGTAACAAAAACCCTAACACAAACCCTACCCTAATCCTAACATAAACCTAATCCTAAACTTTACATAACCCTAACTCTAACCCTAACCATAAGTCTAACTCTAACAATAATTCAAAATCAAATCTTAACACTAACCCTTACCCCAATCCTAACCCTATACTAACCCTAACCCTAAACAAAAACCTAAACCTAAAATTACCCTTAATCCTAACTATACCCTAACCCTAACACTAACACTAACCCTAACACTAATACTAACTGTAAACGTAATCGTATCCCTAAAACTAAATCTAAGCCTCACTCTAACCTAATACTAACCCTAAAACTATTTCTAAATCTAACCCTAACAAAAAACCTAAACCTAAACCTAACCATATCACAAACGATAACCCTAACGCTAACACTTATTCTAACACTCACCGTAATGCTAAAAATAACCCTAAGACTTACCCTAAACCTAAACCTAACACTAACACTAACCCTAACCATAACTCTTAAAGTAACACTAACTCTAACCCTAACACCAAACATAAACTTAACCAAAAACCTACTACTAAACCTAACCCTAAACAAAACCCTATCTCTAATACTAACTCTAACACTAATTCTAACCCTAACAATAACTATAACCATAACCCTAACCCTAATGTAACCCTAACCCTAACACAAACCCTAACACAAACCATAATCCTAACCCTTACCTAACCCTAACCCTACCCCTTACCTAACCCTAACCCTAAACCTAATATTAAACCTAACACTGAACCTAAATCTAACCATAACTGTTGACACTACTCTTACCCCTACGCTAAAGCTATTACTAATCCTAACCCTAAACTTAACTCTAAACCTAACACTAACCTTAAACCTAACTGTAACCCTAACCCTAAACATAAACCTAACCCTAACTGTAACCCTAAAACTAGCCCTAACCCTAACCTTAAGCCTAACTATATCCCTAAACCTAACCGTAACACTAACCCTAACACTAACACTAAACCTAACGCTAAAACTAAACCCACATACTAACCCTTACCATAACCGTAAAGCTAACCCTAATCCTAACCATAAGTCTAACCCTAAACCTAAAACTTACCTAAATAATACCCTATCACTAATTGTAACTGTAACAATAACCCTAACCTTAACCTAACCCAAAGCCTAATCCTAACCCTCATACTAACCCTAACCCTAAACCTAACACTAACACTAACCCAAATCTTTACACTAAATCTAAACCAAACTATAACCCTAACCCAAATTTTAATGCTAACCCTAACCCTAACCCTAACCCTAACTCTAACCCTAAACCTAAACCTAATACTAACACTAACCCTAACCCTTACACTAACACAAACCCTCACCCTATCCATAACATAAATCTAACCATAAAGTGAACATAACCCAAACTCTAACCCAAACACTAAACCTAATTTTAACCCTAATCCTAAGACTAACACTAACCCTAACCCAACCGTAAAACTAACCTAAAACTAACAATAACCGTAACCTTAAATCTAACCCTCACCCTAAACCTAAACCTAACACTAACCCTAATCCTAAACCTAAGATGAACCCAAACCATAACCCTAACTCGAAACTTACCCTAACATTAATCTTCACTGTAACCCTAACCATAATGCTATTTCTAACCCAAATCCTAAACCAAACACTAACCTTAACCTAACACTAACCATAACCCTAACCTCTACCCTATCCCTATTCCTAAAGCTCACCCTAACCCTAAACCTTTACCTAAAAATAAAACTAACCCTAATACGTACACTATCCCTATACCTATCACTAACCCTAATCCTAAACATAACACTAACTCTAACCTTAATGATAACCCTAACTCTAACACCCTAACCATAACCCTAACACAAACCCTAAACCTAACAAAAACCCTAACCCTAATCCTATCCTAACACTAATTCTAAACTAATCCTAACCCTAACCCTAACTCTAACACTTTCCCTAACTCAAACACGAACCCTAATACAGACCTTATAACCCTACTAACCCTACTTGTAACCCTAACCCTAACCCTAACCTTCACAATAACCCTAACCCAAAACCTATAACTAACCCTAACCCTCACCCTAACCCTAACCCTCAACTTATAAATAACCCTAACCCTAACACTAACAGTGACTAGAAACCTAACTATAACCCTAACCAAAACACTAACGCTAACCCTAAAACTACCACTAAACCTAACCCTAAACCTAACACTAATGCTAACTTTAACCTTAACCCTTAACCTAAACCTATCACAAACGCTAACTCTAACACAAACCGTAACCCTAACTCTAAACCTAACACTAATCCTAACACAAACACTAATCCTGAACCTAACCCTAACCCTAAAACTAACCTAACTCTAATCCTAATAATAACCCTTATCATATCTCAAACTATAAGAATAACCGTAACCCCATACAAATGGTAAACCTAAATCTAACAATAACCCTAACCCTTACCCTAAAATTAACCTTAACCCTAACCCTAACACTAAAACTAACCCTAATCATAACCATAACCCTAATCCTAACCCTAAAAGTTACTCTAACACTAATATTAATCCTAACCGTAACATAAAACTGCTGCAGTGTGGCTAGGCACAAATCACGAGCCACTCAAGCAGGAACAAATTTATTTTTTGAAACTGCCGCCAATGTTCTGTAAGCCCCTGGGAAGATCGCGGATCCAGACATGTGGCATTCTCCAGGAACCCCCAGAGGAAGTTCCTCCCCCAGAACTCCCTCCTACTGTACTTCCCCAACCAATGGGAACTCTCCAGGAGTCTGTAGCAGGCCTAGGTGAACAGCAGGAGCCCAATATCCATATGAATGCAAATCTTAACATAATCATATCATCTCAATGGCTAGCTGGCATCACCTTTCAACCAAAAATGCCATGCATCATATACTTGGCTGACTCTTAGCATCTCCCCCCTTCTGTTTAATTAAGCAAAAAGCAATGTGGCTAGGGACCTTGCCTGTTAGGTTTGTCCAATTCAACATATGGTTCTTACCCGTCATTGGAAAACTGACTTCTAGGCCTCAGCCTCCTGTCTTTGGTTTATACCCCTGCAATTGGATCATACCCGTCACTGACTACTGGTCCAGCATATAGCCATACTTGTGGATAGGCCTATGCACCAGTGGGGGGTGAGGTTCTTTTCCTCACCTCTGTTGGCCCCCAAATTTGGCCTTGGTGCCAGTGGGGGGTGAGGTTCTTTGCCTCACCTCTGTTGGCCCCCAAAATTAGACCATCACTAGTAGAAGGGAGGAGGATACAGAAATGCCACGACACCAAGTCAATTGACTGCTCTTAGGAAAAATTGCATCACTGGTGACACATCAGCAAAGATACGCTAGCACTACCATAATTCACTGCATCAACAGATAGTTCACAATGCATACAAGTGATACATAGTCCAGGCAAGTTCTGTAAGCAGTTCAAAGTGGAGGAATCTATCAATATGCCCATATCCTCCCAAAATAAATCGACTCATTGATTGAGCATTACTTGTTGAGTTATTAATCATTGATGTATCAGTTTATACAGTTTGTTGTGAAAACTCTCAAAGAAGTTGTAGTTTGGTTTCATCTTTGTCTTCACCGGCACTGGGATGAAAATAGGAATTCTGACAATGATGCTAAAAAAAAAAATATGTAACATTTCAACAGGTATTAAGAAAATAATTTTTAGAACAATTTACATTATCCTGAACAGAATTATTAAATATAATGAAAAGGAAAGGTGAAAATAAACAAAGAGATCTGTTAACCTCCTATTTGTTCATATATTAAAACAATCCTCAACAGCTGTTTAGAGTAAAAACGGTTATTTTAAGTTTATCTTTGGGGGATATATACCCTTTTCCAATTCCCTCCTTTTGTTTTAATAAGTACATTTCAATAGTTTGATGAGCTCTTTCAACTATGCCTTGTGCTTGTGGATTGTATGGAATTCCTGTTATGTGAGTAATGCCAAATGATGAGCAAAATTGTTTAAAAGAGGTAGAAGCATAACCAGGACCATTATCTGTTTTAAACTGTTTTGGAACGCCCACAGTGGCAAAATTTTGTAAGCAATGAGCTATAACATCTTTAGTTTTTTCTCCAGCATGAAGGGAGTCCATCAAAAATCCAGAAGAAGTATCGACTGTAACATGCAAATATTTTAATTTTCCAAATTCTGGCAAGTGTGTGACCTCCATCTGCCAAATATGGTTAGGTATCAGTCCTCTAGGATTAACTCCAAGATTAACTTGTGGTAAAAATGTCACAAAATTTTGACATTGTTTTATTATATGTTGGGCTTGTTCTTTAGTTATTTTAAAATGCTTTTGTAAAGTATTAGCATTGACATGGAACCTTTTATGAAAATTTATAGCTTCTTCTATTGTGGAGAAAGTATGTATGTCATGTGTATATTTATGTGCTAATTCATTGCCCAAACTAAGGGCTCCAGGCAATCCTGTATGTGCCCTGATATGTCCTATAAAGAATGGATCTTTTCTGTCCCAGATTAGACTTTGTATGGTGGAAAACAAAGAGAAAACAGTAGAAGAAGGGGAAATCCTACCAGCATCTTCAAGGGATACTATAGCATTAATTACATACTGACTATCATAAAATAAATTAAATACAGAATCTTTAAACATCACAAAAGCTTGTAAAACTGCATTAAGCTCTACCTTTTGAGCTGATTGTTTGGGTACTAAAAATGTAAAAGTTTGATCAGGGGTAACTACTGCTGCTGTACCATTATTTGACCCATCAGTGAATATATTTGGGGCATTCATGATAGGGATTTTTCTTGTCATCTTTGGAAAAATTACAGGATGCAATGACAAAAAAGACAACAAAGGATTAGATGGTAAGTGATTATCAAATGAAACATTAGATTTACACATTATTGCCCAAGTACTTAACTCATTAGCTAACTCATCAATTTGATCCATAGTATATGGAGTAATAAATCCCAAACACTCCCTTTACTGCTTTTATTCCTTTGAGTATTAATTGTCCTACAGCCTCAGGATATCTAGTAAGAATAGTGTAAGGAGATTAAGATAAATGTATCCACAATAATGAACCTTCTTGCCAAAATACTCCTGTAGGAATATTTTTTGTTGGCAGTACAATAAATAATAAAGGCAAACTTATATCAATTCTATCCAAATGCATATTTTCCATATATATGTTAATGCCTTTCTTGCTTCAGGCATCCACATGCGGGGTTAATTTGGATCTGATGGACCTTTTAGAATATCAAATAAAGGTCCCAACTCTCCTGTTGTTATGCCTAGATAAGGCCTTATGCAATTTATGTCTCCCAATAACTTTTGAAAGTCATTAAGTGATTTGAGTTGATCTACTCATATTTGAATTTTTGGTGGACGGACCATGGTTGAGGATAATAGAACTCCTAAATAATTAATTGGAAGATTCAATTGTACTTTATCTATTGCTATCTCTAGATTATAATTTTTTAATAAATATGTAAGTGTGGCATAACATTCTAGCAATGTGTTTTTATCTTTATGTGCCAATAACACATCATCCATATAGTGAAATATTTGTAGTTCAGGATTTTGATTTCTAATTGGCTGGATTGCTTTGTTAACATAAATTTGACACATAGTTGGACTATTAGCCATCCCTTGAGGGAGTACATTCCATTCATATCTCTGATCAGGACCTTTATGATTTAGTGCATGGATAGTAAATGCAAAATATGGACTATCCTTGGGATGAATTGGAATTGAAAAAAAAAATCTTAAAAATCTATAGCTAAAACATATCAGGTTTTTGGTAAAGCAGACAATTGGGGAATCCTTGATTGAGAAGGTCCCATAATAACCATTTCATTATTAATGGCTCTTAAATCTTGCAATAATCTCCATTTACCAGATTTCTTTTTAATGACAAAAATGGGAGTATTATGGGGAGATATGGAAGGTTGTATATGTCCCTCTGCTAATTGTTGTTTGACCAGGTCATGGACTACTTGTATCTTTTCTTTAGTCAGGGGCCACTGAGGAACCCACACTGGTCTTTCTGATTTCCAAGTAATTTTGATTGTCTCAGTGGCCCTTTCTGAAAACCCAATCCATGTCTATTTATTTCTTGATCTATTTGAATTGGTGCTGCCATACCTTGTTCTTGTTCTCTTAATATTTTTTCTTTCCTAAAGCCTAGTCTAGCCCTAGTAGTGGGCGTGTTAGGATTGATGTTATTTGTTAATGTCAAACCTAACTGATCTAGGACATCTCGTCCCCATAAATTTATAGGAAGATGGTCCAATACACAGGGATGTATAGTTCCTTCCCATCCTTCAGGATCCTTCCAATCTAATACCATTGCACTTCTATGGGGATTAGTTACCACTCCTAGGCCTCAAAGCGTTTGAGTGGCTTGTTGTAATAGCCAATGTTTTGGCTATTCTTGATGAGATATGATGCTAAGGTCAGCACCTGTGTCCAGTATCCCATTAAAGTCATGTCCTTGAATATTTAGTTTTAGCATGGGGCGAGAATCTAAATTTAAAGACAGCATAGCCCAATCTACACCTGTGGAGCCTAATCCCTTGGAACTTCTTACTACAGTACTAATGGAAAATTTATCATGCAGGCTGGGTATTACTAATAACTGTGCTATTCTATCTCCTTTAACCCTCTTACTAGCCATAACCCAAAACCTGCATCTAATTTTAACCCTAACACAAACCCTAGCAATAACACTTACCCTAACACAAATCATAACTCTAATGCTAATATTAACTGTAACACTAACCCTAACCTTAGTCTTTAGCCTAACTCTAAAACTAACTTTAAACATAACCTGAACTCTAAGTCTAACTCTAACTCTAAACCAAAACTAACACAATAACCCTAAATATAATCTTAAACTAACTGTAAACTTAACACTACACCTAAGCATAAAATTAACCTTAACATTAATACTAACACAAAGGTAACCCTAATCTATTGTGAACTATAACCCTAACCCTAAATTGAACACTAAACCTAACCCTCACCCTAAGCCTAACACTAACCCCAAACCTAACCCTAAACCGTAAATTAACACTTACCCTAAGGCTAACACTAACCCTAAACCTAACCATAACATAACATTAAACATAATCCTAATCCTAATTCTAATCCTAACACTAACCCTAACCATAACTCTAACCCTAACCCTAATGTAACCCTAATCCTAACCCTAACATAAACCCTAACACAAACCATAACCCTAACCCTAACCTAACCTTAACCATAAACCTTACATAACCCTAACTCTAACTCTAACCCTAACACTAATTCAAACCCAAATATTAACAATAACACTTACCCCAACCCTAACCCTATTCTAACCCTAAACCTAACCTAAACCTAAACCTAACACTAACCTTAACCGTAACTATACCCTAACCCTAAACCTAACACTAACCCTAACTCTAACCATAACCATAAAACTAAGAGTAAGCCTCACTCTAACACTAATAATAACCATAAAATTATCCCTAACGATAACCCTAACAGAAAACCCTAAACCTAATCCTAACCCTATCACAAAAGGTAACCCTAATGATAACACTAATTGTAACACTAACCCTAATGATAAAACTAACCCTAAGAATAACCCAAACCCTAAATTTAAACGTAACACTGATCCTAACTGTAACCCAAACCCTAAACCTCACCCTTACCTAAACTTGACCCTAACCCTAACCCTAACCAGAATCTTAACCCAACCCTCACCCTAACCCTAACACTAATGTAACCCTAACCCTAACCTTAACCCTAATTCTAACACAAACCCTAAACCAAACCAAAACCCTAAAAGTAACCTAACCCTAAACTTAAACCTTACCTTACACTAACCCTAATTCTCAACTGAATCCTAATTCTAACTCACTCCCTAACCTAATACTAACTCTGATTCAAACACTAACACTAATCCTAAACCTAACTATATTCCAAACCCACTAATGCTAACCTTAACAATAACCATAACCTTAACACTAACCCTAACACTAACCCTAATCCTAAAAAGAACCCTAACATTAACCCTAACCCTAACCCTAATCTAACTTTAACAATAACCCTAACACTAAGAGTTAACATAATTCTAAACCTAACCCTTACTGTGAACCTAACCCTAACCCTATCCCTAACACTAACACTAACATAACACTAACATTAACCCTAACCCTAAACCTAACTCTATCCCTCACCTTAAACCAAAACATAACAATAAATCTAACCCTATCCATAACAAAAACACTAACCCTAATCCTATCCCAAACACAATCCTAATAATAAACCTCTCCATAACACTAATGCTAACCATAACCCTAACACTACAGTAAAGTAAATACTAACCTTAACCTAACCCTAACCCTATCCATAACCACAACCCTAATCCTAAACCTAAACTTTCACCCTGACACTATCCCTAAGCCTCACCATAACCCTAACTTTAAAGCTAAAAATGACCCTAATTCAAACACTAAACCTAACCCTAACCCTAATCCTAATTGTAACACTAAGTCTAACACTAATAATTCTAACCTTAACCCTAACACTAATCCTAAACCTAACCATAACCCTAACACTAAATATAGCCCTAACCCTAAATATAAACCTAACACTAACCTTAACCCCAACCCTAAACCTAAACATTACACAAACCCTAACCTTAGTCCAACATGAACCATAAGTTGAAACCTAACCCTAATGTAAACCAAACCCTAACCCTAGCCATAACCCTAACACTAGACTTAACCCTAACTCTTATCATAACCTTAACACTAACCATAATCCTAACCCTAACACTAACACTAAAACTAACCCTAACACTACCCCTAACCCTAACCGTAAACCTAAACTTAAACCTTACACGAACCTTAACCTTAATTATAACATGAACCATATATCTAATCCTAACCCTAATTTAACCCAAACCCTATTCCTAACCCTAGCACTAATCTTAACCCTAACCCTTACCCTATCCCAAACACTAATCCTAAACCTAACATTAACCCTAACCTAACCCAAACCCTAAACCTAACTCTAACCCTAATTGTAAATTTATCATGAACCTAACCATAATCCTAATTATAACCCCCACACAAACCCTAACCCTAAAGTTAACACTAACCTAAAACCTAACCCTAACACTAACCCTAACCCTAATTCTAAAACTAATACTAACTCTAAATGTAACCCAAACCCTAAGCCAAAATTTTACCCTAAACCTAACCATTACACTAACACTAACCATAACCCTAATCCTAACACAAATCCTAACACAAATCATAACCCTAATCCTAACACAAACCATAAACCTAACCCTAACTCTAACCCTAACAGCAACACTAACCCTAACCCCAAATTTAACTCTAACCATAACCCTAACCATAAGCCTCACCCTACCTCTAACCTTAAAGCTAACACTAACCCTATACCAACCACTAAACCTAAGCCCACCAGTAACCCCAACAATAACCCTAATCTTAAGGCTAAATCAAATCCTCACCCTATTTCTAACCATAAAGTAACCCTAAATATAACCCTATTCCTAACACTAATCCTAAACCTAAATATAACACTAACCTAAACCCAAACATGAAACTAAACCTAACCCTAACCGTAACCTAAACCTAACTCTAAACCTAACCCTTTCATTAACCCTAATCCTAAACCTACCTTGAACCCTAACCATAATCCTAACCATAACCAGAACCTTAAACATAATCCTAACCATAACCCTAAATCAAATTCTTGCACTAACCATAAACCTAACCCTAACACTAACCCTAACCCTACACTAACACTAATTTTAAACATAACTTTAACCCTAAACATAACCCTTACCCTAAACCTTAACTTAACACTTACCCTGACCCTAACACTAATTATAAACCTAATCCTAACCATAACACTATCCCTAACCCTTAACCTAACCCTATTCCTAACCCTATCCCTAGCCATAACTCTAACCCTATACCTAACGTATGACTATCACTAACCCTAACTATTTCCCTTCACCTAAACCCAACCTGGACCAAACCCCAACAATAACCCTAACCTTAACCTAACCCTAAACCTAAACCTAACCCTAACACTAAACTTAGCCCTAACCCTAACACTAACCTTAAACGTAACCCTAATACAAACCCTAAAAGTAACTGTAACACAAATCCTAATCCTAACAGAACTTGGAATCAAACACTAACCTTAATCCTAAACCTAAAGCTTAATCTAATCCTAGCAATAACCCTAAACCTAACAATAACCCTAAACCTAACTCTAAACTTAACCCTAACACTTACGTAACCCTAAACCTAACCCTAACATACCACTAACGTAACACTAACCTTAAGCCTCAACATAACCCTAACCTTAACCATAACACTAACCCTAACACTAACCCTACACTAAACCTATATCTACACCTAATATTAACCCACAACTAATCCTAAACTAAACTTAAACCTCACCATAAAGCTAAATGTAACACTAGCCCTAACCCTCACACTAACCCTAACCTAACCCTAACACTAACCCTAACCCTAACCCTAACCCTAACCCTAACATGAATCCTAACAATAATTATAAACCTAACACTAACCCTAAAAACAACCCTAACACTAACACTAACCCTAACCACAAAACTAACCATAACTTTAACACTAAACCTAAACCTAACCTTAACACTAACACAAACCCTAATGCTATCCTAAACCTAACCATAATCATAACCTTAATGTAACCCTAACCCTAACCCTATCCATAAACCTAACACAAACCCTATAGCAAACATAACCTTAACCATAACCTAACCCTAACCCTAAACCTTACCTAAACGAAACCCTAACCCTAACACAAACACAAACCTTAACACTAACCCTAATGCTAATCTAACACCAATCATTACCCCAAAACTAAACTTGTCACTAACCTTAACCGTAACACTAACACTAACAGTAACCCTAACCCTAAACCTAACACTATACTTATCCTACCCATAACTGTAAAACTAAACGTAACACTAATCCTAGGCCTCACTCTAACTTTCTTCCTAACCATAACCCTAACTGTAACACTAACCCTAACAATAGCACTAACAAAATCCTAAACCTACGTATAAAATTAACACAAACACTAACCCTAAATCTAACCATAATCCTAAATGTAACACTAATTCTAATCATAACACTAATACTAAACCTATTATTTAACCCTAACCCTTACAGAAAACCTAAACCTAAACCTTACCGTACCACAAACCACTAACCCTAACACTAACATAACACTAACCATAACTCTAACCCTATCCCTAGTTCTAAAATTAACCATAACCCTAACCCAAACCATAACCCTTACCCTAACCCCAAAACTAACCTTAACCCTAACCCTAACCCTAACATTAACCAAACCCTAACCCAACCATAACACTAATTCTAGCCCTAATCCTAAACCTAAAAGTAACCCTAAACATATCCCAAAACCTAAAACTATTCCTAAATTTAACACTAACACATACACTAAAACTAACTCTAACCCTAATCCTCACACTGACCCTAAACCTAACAAAAACCATAACCCTAACACTAACCCTAACACTAACCGTAACATTCACACTATCCCTATCCAACCCATAACCCTAAAACAAAACCTAAACCTAATCATAAGCCTCATTCAAACTTTAATTTTAACCATAACACTAAAATTAACCCTATAACTAACCCTAACAGAAACCCTATATCAAAAACTTACCCTAACACAAAACATATCCATGAATCTAATACTAATATTAACACTAACCCTAACCCTAAACCTAACTCTAAAACTAATCCTAAACTTAAACTAAACCCTAACCCTAACCCTAAAACCAACACTAACCATAAACCTAATCCTAAATCTAAAATTAACACTAACACTAAGCCTAACCCAAACCATAAAACTAACCCTAACCCTAATCCTACCCTAACCCTAAACCTATTCTTAACCCTAACACTATCCCAAACCCTAACACTAACACTAACACTAAGCTAACCCAAAACCTAATCCTATCCCTAACACTAACGCTAACCCTATTTCTAACCCTACGCTTAAACCTAGCCCTAAACCTAACACTAACCCTAACACTAAACCTAACACTAACACTAACCCTAAAACAAACCCTAACCGTAACACTAACCTCAACCCCAACCTTATGCCTAGCAATAACCCTAAATGTAACACTAACTCTAACTCTAATACTAACTGTAATGCTTACCCTAACTGTAATGCTAACACAAAACCTAAAACTAACCCTAACACTAACACAAAACCTAACTCTAACCCTGACACTAATCCTAACCGTACCCGAACCCTAATCCTAACCCTAACCCTAACACTAATCCTAACCCTAACCCGAATTCTAAAAGTAACCCTTACATTTAAACCAAACATAATGCTAAAACTAACCATGAAAGTAACCCTAAACTTAACCCTAAAATTAACAATAACCCTAACCTTAACCATACCCTAACACTATCTCTAAACCTATCCCTAACCCTGACACTATTCCTAACACTAACACTAACACTAATATTAAACTTAATTCTAAATCTAACGCTAATTCTAACACTAACAATAACCCTAATCCTACACGAAGTCTCATCCTAATCAAAACACTAACAATAACCCTAACCCGAATGCTAACACTAACCCTAAAGCTAACCCTAACCCTAACACTAACAATAACACTAACCCTAACCCTAAAACTAAACCTAAACATAACACTAACCCTATCCCTAAATCTTACCCTAAAACAAACCCTAACTCTAACCCTAACCCTAACCATAACCTTAACACTAACCATAACCCTAACCCTAACTCTAAGTAAACTTAACCCTAACCCTCATCCTAATACAAAACTTAACCCCAACCCTAACCCCAACCCTAACAATAACCCTAACCCTAACTAATTGTAATCTTAAACCAAACACTAACCCTATGCCTAATAACACTAACTCTGACCATAACACTAAACCTAAACCTAACACTAAACTTAACCCTATCCCTAATCCTAAGACTAACACTCACCCTAACCCTAACCCTAAATGTAACACTAACTTTAATCATAACCCTAACTCTAACCCTAACCATTACCCTACCCTAAACTAAACCTAAAACCCTTACTAACCAAACACTAACCCTAATCCTAACCCTAACCCTAACTATAAATATAAACCGATCCATAAACCTAAACCAAACACTAACTCTAACCCTAAATCTTACACTATACCTAACCCTAACATGAACTTTAACCCTAACCCTAATAGTAACCCTAACACTTACCTTAAACCTAACCCTAACCCTAAACATAACCCTAACACTATGCCTAACCCTAACTGTAACTGAAAACCTAATGTAACCATAATCCTAACCCTAATCGTAACAATAACACTAACCCTAACACTAACCCCAACCCTTATCTAACCCTGAGAGTAACCGTAAACCTAACAATACCATCAACCCTAACATAACCTGAAACCTAAACCGAACCCTAATTCTAACCCTAACACTAACCCAAACCCTAACACTATACCTAAACCTAACCCTTACATTAAAAATAAACCTAACTCTAAACCTGACATTAACCCTAATCCTAACCCTAACTCTAATCCTAAAAATAATTATGCTAAACCAAACACTAATGCTAACCCTATCTTTAACCCTAACACTAACCCTAACACTAACCTTACAGCTAAAATACTAACCCTAATGCAAACCCTAACACGAACACTAAGGCAAACCCTAACCCTAACCTAAATCCAGCTTAAAACCTATCCTTAACATAAACATTAAACACAAACCTAAACCCAATGCTTATACTAAGCCTAACACTAACAATAACACAAACAGTAACTTAACCCTAATCCTAACACTAACACTAACCCAACCCTACCTTACCATAACCATAACACTACAACTAACACTAACTCTAATTATAATCCTGAACCTAAACATAAACCTTATCCTAACGATGAACCTAACCCTAAACCTAACCCTAACACTATAAATAACATTAACCTAACCCTAATCTAAAACCTAAATTTACATTTACCCTAATCCTAACACTAACCATTTTTCTAAACTTAACCCAAACACTAACACTAACCCGAACACTAACTTAAAACCTAACCCTAACCCTAATGCTAACCCTAAACCTAACGCTAACACGAACTCTATCCCGAACTCTAAAACTAATCCTAGAACTAACCTTAATCCTAACCCTAATCCTAACACTAAACCTAACCCTAACACTAACCATAACCCTAAACCAAACCCTAACTCTAACCCTAATACTAACGCTAATTCTAATTATAACCCTAAACCTAAACCTTAACCTAATGCTTAACCTAACCCTAACACTAACCCTAACCCTAATCCTAACAATACCCCTAACACTAACACTAACCCTAATTCTAACAGCAACCATAAACCTAACCCTAAACCTAACACTAACCATAACAAAAACCATAAATTTAACCATAACCCTAACACTAAGCTAACCCTAATCCTAACCCTAAATTTACATTAACCCTAACCCTAGCACTAACCCTAATCCTAAACTTAACCTGAACATTAACACTATATTTAACTCTAACCCAAACCCTTACACTAGCCCTAACACTAATTATAACCCTACCAAAATATGAACCCAAACCTAACCCTAAACCTAACCTAACCCTAACCCTAACACAAATCCTAAACCTAATTTTAAACCTAACACACACCTAACACTATCCCTAACCCTAACACTAACCATAACCCTGAGAATAACCCTAAACCTAACCGGAACCCTAAACCTGACTCAAACCCAAATATTGACCCTAAACTTAAGCCTAACGTTTATTCTAACACTAACCCTATCCCTAACAATAAACCTAACTTGAACCCTAACCCAAACACCCACCCTAAACGTAACACTAAATCTAACCCTAACCCTGACACTAACCTCAAATCTATACCTAATCCTAAACCTAACACTAACACTAAACCTAATCCTAACACTAGCACTAATCCTAAACCTAACCATAATATGAACCCTAATCCTAACACCAACCCTAAACCTAAACCAAATCCTAACCAAAACACTAAGAGTAACGCTAAACTTAACCCCAAACATAACATTAACCCTAACCATAACTCTAATAATAACTCTAATTTTAACCCTAAGCCTAATCCTAATCCTTACTCTAACCCTAACCCTATCCCTAACACTAGATCTTACCCTAACCTTAACACAAAACCTAAACCTAACTCTAAACCTAAAAGAAACACTAATCCTAACCCTAACCCTAAACCTAACCAAAAACTTACACCTAACACTAACACAAAACCTAGCCCTATCCCCAACACGAAACCTAACACTAACCTTAACACAAACCAAAACTTATCCCTGAACCTAACACAAAACCTAACCCTAACCATAATCTTAACAAAAATCATAACCCAAACTACAACCATAAACATAACCTAAACTTAACTCTAACCTTTGCCTAACCCTAACCCTAACCCTTGCCCTACACCAGCACTAAACCTGACATTAACCTTATACTTAACCCTAACTATAAACATAACACTAACCCTAATTTTAACCCTAAAACTAACTCTAACCCTAACCCTAACCCTAAACTTAACACTAAAATGTACCCTAAACCAAACACTAACATTAACCCTAACAATAACCATAATATGAACCCTAATCCTAACACTAACCCTAACCCTAAAACTAACCCTAATTCTGACCCTAATACTACCCCTAACCCTAAACCTAACCATAACACTAACACTAACATTAAACCTAACCCTAAATCTAACAAAAACCCTAACTCTAACCCTAACACTATCCCTAACACAAATCCAAACCCAAACCCTAAAATGAACCCTAAAACTTACACAAACCCTACCCCTATAACTTAAACTAAACCTAATATTAACCATAAGCCTAACACTAAAACTAAACCTAACACTAACCCTAACACTAATTTTAACCCTATCATTAACACTAATCCTAAAACTACTCCTAACCCTAATCCTAACCCTTACCCTAACACTAACCCTAACAGTTAGCCTAACTCTATTCTTAACCCTATCACTAACCCTAAACCTAACCTTAACCTAACTCTAAAACTAACCCAAACGTAACACTAAATCTACACCTAACGCAAACCCTAACTCTAACCCTCAACCTAACACCAACCATAACCCTAACCCTTGCACTAAACCTAATCCTAAGTCTTAAACTAATCCTAACCCTAACCCAATCCCTATCCTTGAACCTCACCCTAATTCTAAACTAACCCTAAAACAAACCCTAAACTGTACCCTAACTCTAACACTAACCCTTACCTAATACTAACCCTAAACCTAACACTAACCCTATCACTAACAATAACCATAACCCTAACCCTAAACCTAACACTAACCCTAACACTGACACTAAAACTAACCCTAACTCTAACACTAACCTAATCCTAACCCTAATTCTAATAGTAAACCAAACCTTACCTTTAACCCTAACACTAACTCTAATTCTAGCCCTAACTCTAACCCTAAGCCAAACTTAACCCTAAACTTATCCCTAACACAAACCCTAACCCTAACCCTCAACCTAACACAAACCATAACCATAAACCTAGCACTAAACTTAACACTAAATCTAACCCAAATCCAAACCCTAATATTAACCCTCATACTAACCCTAACCCTACCACGATCCCTAATCCTGATCCTCACACTAATTTTAAACTAACCCTAAACCTAATTTTTACCCATACCCTAACAATAACCATAACCCTTACCTAATACTAAACCTAAATCTAAACCTAACCATATCATTAACCCTAACTATAACTTTAAACCTACACCTAACACTAACCCTAACTTTAACAGTATCCCTAAACCTAAATCTAAACCTAACCATATCATTAACCATAACTATAACTTTAAACCTACACCTAACACTAACCCTAACTTTAACAGTATCCCTAACCCTAACCCTAACACTAACACTAACCCTAATCTTAACCCTTACCCTAATACTAAGCCTAACCCTATCCTTAATCGTAACACTAACCCTAACCCTAAGACTACTGTAACTCAAACAGTAATCCAAAATTAAACCTAAACCTAAACCTAACACAAATCCTATCTCTAACGCTAACCCTAACACATATCCTGACTTTACCCTAACCCTAACACAATGCCTAACACTAACCCTAACCCTAAAATTAACCCTTACCTTAACACTAAATGTAAATCTAAACCTAAACCTATCACTAAATCTAACACTAACCCTAACCCTAACCCTAACAAAAAACCTAACCCTATCCCTAAATCTAACCCTATACCTATTCCTAAGTCTTATCCTTCCACTAACCCTAACCCTAACCCTAACACTAATTTTAACCATAAATTAACCCTAAACCTAACACTTACCCTAACACTAACCCTAACCATAACAAATACACTAACCCTAATCCTAACCCTAACCATAACCCTAATACTAAAAATAACACTAACCCTAAAGCTAACTCTTAACCCTAACACAAACCCTAACCCTAAGCCTAAACCTAACAAAAACACTAACCCTAAAACTACCACTAACCAAAAATTAACGCTATTGCTATACCTAACCCTAAATCTCACCCTAAACCTAACCCTAACCTTAACCCTAACATTATACTAAGCCTAATTCTAACTGTAATCCTAATGCTTACCCTAACACTAACCCTAATCTTAACCCTCATTCTAACCATAACCATAACCCTAATATTAAACCTAACCCTAAAACTATCCCAAATCCTATTGCTTACCCTAATGGTAACCCTAACAATAACATTAATCCTAATCCTAAACCTAACATTAACACTAACCCTAAACCTAAACCTAGCCCAAAACCTAACCCTTATCCTATGTGTAATTCTAAACCTAACACTAACCATAATTTTAACACAAACCTTAACACTAAACCTAACACTAAACCAAACCCAAAACCTAAACTTAACACTAATCCTAACGATAACCCTATCCCTAATAATAACACTAACAATAACGCTAACCTTAACCCAAACACTAAGCCTATCTCTAACCCTAAACCTAACCCTAAAAATAACCCTAATCCTAACCCTAACCCACACCTTAAACCTAACTCGAAATCTAACACAAACCCTAACCTAACACTAACCCTAACCCTAACAGTAACACTAACCCTTACCCTATATCTAACCCTAAAATACCCTAAACCTAACCCTAAACCTAATCCTAACCCTTACCTGAATCCTAACCAGAATCTAAACCCTAGCCCTATCAGAAACCCTAACAGAAACCCTAATCCTAAATGTAACCTTAATCCTAACACTAATTCTAAAACTAATATAAACCTAACACTAACAGTAACACTAACACTATCCCTAAAATAAACCAAACCCTAAAATTAACCCTAAACATAAGAATAAACCTAACCATAAACCTAACACTAAACCTAACCCTAACCCTTACCAAACTCGTAAACCTTAACTTAACACAAACACTTATCATAACCCTAAACCAAAACCTAACACTAACCCTAAGACAAAACCTAACCATAATCATAACCCTAACACAAACACTAACCCTAAACCTAACGCTAACCATTACCTTAACACTAACACTAATCCTAACTCTAAACCTAACCCTAAACCTAATCTTAACACTAACCTGAACCCTAACACTAATGCTAAACCTACCTCTAACCCTAAAACTAACCCTAAAACTAATCCTAAACCTAACCATAACCCTAACCCTAAATCTAACTCTAAATCTAACAAAAACCCTACCCCTAACCCTAACCCTCACCCTAAACCTAACTCTAAATCTAACACAAACCCTAACCCTAACACTAACACTAACCTTAAACCTAACCCTAACCCTAACCTAACCTTAACCCTAACCCTAAAACTAACTGTAACACTAACCTTAAGCCTAACCTAACCTTAACCCTAACCCTAAAAATAACTTTATCCCTAACCCTAACACTAACTCTAACACTAACCCTAACCCTTACCCTAAATCTAACCCTAAAAAAACCCTAACAATAACCATAAACTTAACCCTAACCTAACCCTAAACCTAACCTCAATCCTAACCGTAATCACAACACTAACCCTATCCAAAACACTATCACAAATCCTAATCCTAAATTTAATCAGAATCATAACACTAATTCTAACCCTAATATAAAAACTAACACCCTAACCCTAACTCTAACCCTAACCCTAATCCTAACACTAACCCTAATGCTAACTCTAACACTAACCCTAATGCTAACCCTAATGCTTACCTAAATACTACCCATAAACCTAACCCTTACTCTAACCCTAAAACTAAAACTACACCTAACCATAAACCGAACCTGACCCTTAACCCTAAAAATAACCCTAACCCTAACACTAATCGCAACACTTACTCCAAATTTAACCCTAACACTAACTGTAACACTAACACTAACACTAAACCTAACCATAACAGTAACTCTAACTCTAACCCAAACTCGAACCCTTACCATTCAAAAATCCTAAACCTACCGTAACACTCACCCTAACCATAAACTTTACCTAACACTAACCCTAACACTAACCCAAACCATATCCCTAAATTTAACTCTATCCCTAATCCTACCTGTAAGCCTAAACCTAATTCAAACACCAACCATAACAAAAATCTTAACCCTAAAACTAACCCTTACCCTAATAGAAACCTAAACCTAACCCTAACCCTAATTCTAACTCTAACATTAACTGTAATACAATCCCTAAACCTAACAATAACCCTAACTCTAATCCTAACACTAACCCTAACCCTATCCATAATGATAACACTAACCCGAAACCTAACCCTAACCATAACCATAACCCTAATCCTAACTTAACCCAAACCCTAACCCTAATCTAAACATAACCATAACCATAACCATAACACTAACGCTAAATCTAACACAAACCCTAACCCTAACCATAACTTATCCCTACCCTAACATAACACTAATAATAACTCTAACCCTTAATTAAACCTTAGCCTAAACTTATCCATAATTCTTTCCCTAACCCTAACACAAACATAAACACAAACCCTAACACTAAACCTAACCCTAAATTTAACCCCTACACTAACCCTAACACTAATATTAAACCTAACCCTAATCCTAAATGTAACCCTAAACCTAACAATAACTCTAACCCTAACAAACCCCTAACACTAAACCTAATCCTAACCCTAACCTTAACCCAATCCATAATGCTAACACTAACCCAAACCCTGTCGGTAAAACTAAACTTAGTAAAACCTAATACTAAACCTTAAACTAACCCTAAACCTTACCCTAACCCGAATATTAACCCTAACGCCAACCTTAATCATAACACTAAATCTAAGACAAAACCTAAACCTAACCATAACCCTAAACATAACACTAACCCGAAACCTATCACTAACCCCAAAACTAACTCTAATTCTAACCCTTAGGCTAAACCTAATTCTAAGACTATACCTAAATTTAAGCTAAACCTACCACTAACTATAACAGTAACCCTAGTTCTACACATACCACTAACCATAATCCTAACTAATACTAATCCTAAACCTGACCCTAACCCTCACACTAAACTTAACCCTAACCTTTACCTAAACACTAACACTAAGAGAAAACCTAACCCTAAACCTAACCCTAAACATAACCCTAAACATAAACCTAACACTAATCCTATCACAAACCCTAAAACTAACCCTCATCTTAACCCTAATGCTTACCCTAACTCTAAACCTAGACCTGACACAAACCCTTAGTCTTACCCTAAACTTAACCCTAACACAAACAATAAACCTAAACCTAACACTAAACCTAACTCTTACCATAACCCTAACTATAAGCCTAAACCTAACCCTATCCCTAACCCTAGTACTAACCCTAACACTAAACCTAACTCTAATAATAACCCTAATCATAACACTAACTCTATCCCTAACCCTAATACTAATTCTAAACCTAATCCTTACTATAATCCTAAACCTATCCTGAACCCTAACAAAAAATATAATGTAACACTAACCCTAAACAAAAAAAATCTAATCCTACCCCTAACACTTTCCCTAACACTAAACCAAACTATAACTCTAACCCTAACACTAACCATAACCCTAAAACAAACCTAATGCTAACCATAACCCTATCCAAAACCTAAACCTAACCCTAACCCTAACCTAATTCTTACCCTAATCCTAACTCTAAAACTAACTGCAAAACTAAACTTAACCCTAAATCTAATGATAGCCCTAACACAAACCCTACCCAAAAACTAACCGTAAAAGTAACCCTAACACAAACCTTTAATCTAACCCTAACCTTAACTCTAACCTGAATACTAAATATAATGGTAACCTTAAATCTAAACTTAACCCTCACCCTAACAGAAACCCTAACACTAAACTTAACACTAACCCGAAGCCTAACCCTAACAGTAACTGTATTTTAACCGTAACCCTAAAACTTACGCTTACACTAACCGTAATCTTAAGCCTAAACCTAACCCTAAACCTAAAAATAATATGAACCCTAACCTGAACCCGGACCCTAACACTAACCCTAACACTAAACTTAACCCTATCCCTAACACTAACACTAACCCTAGCACTAATCCTAACCATAACCCTAACACTAAACTTAACCCCCCCAACCCTATCAGTAACACTACCCCTAAAAATATCCCTAAACTTATCAATAACCCTAACAATAATGCTTAACCTAACTCTAACAACTAACACTAACACTAATTCTAAGCTAAACTAACAGTAACATTAACCCTAACACTAAACCTAACCGTAAACTTACCCCTTGCCCTAACACTAACACTAAACCTAAATCTAAGCCTAAAACTAAACCGAAACAGAACCCTAAACCTAACCCTCATCCTATACCTAACATTAACGGTAAACCTATCCCTAACCCTAACACTACCCATAACCATAACCCTAACACTAACCCAATCACTAACACTAACTCTAATTCTAAACATAAACCTAACACTAACCCTAATACTCACCCTAAACATAACCCAAACATGAACCCTAACCTTAACCCTAACATAACAATACCCGAAACCCTAACACTAACGCAAAACCTAACCCTTAAAATAACTCTAAACCTAACCATAACCCTAACACTAACCCTAACTCTAACACTAACCCTAACCCTAAATCTAACCCTAAACCTAATCCAAACTGTAAGCCTAACCTTAACACTATCCCTAACCCTAACACTAAGCCTAAAACTAACTCTAACCCAAACCCTAACACTAAACCTAACCCTAATGGTAACCCAAACCGTAACACTAAACTTAACCCTAAAACTAATGATAACCCTAAACATTACCCTTACCCTAAACATAACTCGAACACTAACCCTAACCTTAACCCTAACACTAACACTTAACCCTAAAATTAAACTAAACTAAATACTAACCCTGAAACTTACCCTAACCCTAACACTAACCCAAATTCTTCCCTAACGCTAACGCTAACTCTAATTCAAAACTTACCCCTAACACTAACACTAACACTAAGCCTAACCCTAACCTACACCTAACTGTAACCCTAACCTTAACCCAAACCTAACTCTAACCCTAACACAAACCCTTAACGAAACCATAAACCTAAATTTAACCCAATTCTAAACCTAACCTTTACCTAACCAAACTGTAATACTAACACTAAACTTAACACTAAACCTAATACTAACCCTACCCCGAACCCTTTCCCTATCACTAACCCCAACCCTAACAGTATACCTAACACTAACTCTAACCCTAATCCTAACACTAACCCTAAACCTAACCCTAACCCTAAGTCTAACCAAGCACTAACCATAATCCTAAATGTAACCCTAAAACTTACACTAACTCTAACCCTAAACATTAATATAAATGTAAACATATCTGTAATTCTAACACTAACTGTAACACTAACCCTAACCCTAACCCTAACAGTATCCTCACCCCAAACCGAATTCTATCACTAATTCTAACCCTAAACATTACCCCAAACCTAACACTAACCATAATCCTAACCATAACCCTAACCATTACCTTAAATTAACCTTAAACCTAAACCTAACCTTACTACTAAACTTAACCCTATCCCTAACACTAAATATAACACTAACCCTAAACCTAAAACTAACTGTGAACCTTACCCTAACCCTAAGAGTATAATAAATATTAACCCTAACCCTAATCGAAACACTAACACTAAACCTAACCCTAACCCTATCCCTCACCATAACCCTAACCCTAACACAAACACTAAATCTAACCCTAACACTAGCCCTAACACTAAACATAACCTTAAACTAACCTTAATCCAAAACATAATCCTAATTCTAACATACACTAAGTCTAACCCTTACCCTAACATTAACCCTAAACCTAACCTAACCATAACCCTAACACTAACACCAATCAAAACACTAACCCTAACTCTAACAATAAACCTAACCCCAAACCTAATCCTATCACTAATTCTAACCCTAAACATTACCCCAAACCTAACACTAACCCTAACCCTAACCATAACCCCAACCCTAATAGTAACAATAACCCTAACTCTAACCATAACCCTAACATGAATATTGACTCTAACTCTAAAACTAATCTTAAACCAAACACTAAACATAATCCTAATTCTAACTCTAAATATAACCCTAATCTAATCTGTAATTCTAACCCTAACCCTAACCAACCCAAACCCTATCACTAACACTAACCCTAACACAAACCCTAAACATAACCCTTACTCTAACAATAACCCTAAAGATAACATTAACACTAACCCTAACCCTAACCATAACACTAACCCAAACCCCTTACCCTAACCCCAAAACTAACACTCACCCTAACTGGAATCCTAACACAAACCCTAATTTGAACACTAAAATTAACCCTACACCTAATCCTAACCCTTAATTGAACCTAAGAGTAACCCTAAACTTAACCCATACACTAACCCTAAAACTAACACTAACCCTGACCCTATCCCTAATTTTAAAATAATTCTAAACTTAAACCTAATTCTAACACTAACCCTAACACAAAATTTAACACTTACATTAACCCTAAACCTAACCAAATCCTAACTGTAACACTAACCCTAACATTTACTCTAACCCTAAACCTAACTCAAACCTTAAACATAACCCTAAACCTAACCCTAAACCTAACCCTTACCCTAACACTAACATTAACCCTAAACCTAACCCTATCACTAACCTTAACCCTAAACCTAACCCTAAAATAACACTAACCCTAAACCTAACATAACCATATCACTAACTCTAAACATATCCATAACCCTAACAATATAATTAACCCTACCACTAACCCTAAAACAAACAGTAAACCTAACTCTCACTCTAACCCTCACTTTATCCCTAACTCTCATCCTAACCTTAACGAGAACACTCAGTATAAACCTAACACTAAACCTACCACTAATCCTAACTCTTACCTTAACCCTAACACTAACCCTCAACTTAACCTCTAAACCTAAAGCTAAAACTAACCCTAATCATAACCCTACTCTAATATTAAACATAACTCTAAATCTAATGCAAAATTTAACAATAACACTAACCCTAACCCTAACATAATCCTAACCATAACCCTAATGATAACACTAAGCCTAACACAAATCCTAACTCCAATTCTAAACCTAATCCTAAAACTAACCTAACCCTAACCCTTATCTAATCCTAACCCATACGCTAACACTAACCTTAACCTTAAACCTATCCTTAACACTATTCTTAACCCTAACCACAACTCTAACCCTAACACAAACCCATACCTATTCCTAATCCTAACATGATCACTAACCCTAAAACTTACCCTAAGCCTTACACTAACACTAATTCTAACGTTAAACCTAACCCTAGCCATTACACTAAATTTAACACTTACCCTAAGACAAACCATAACCCAAAGCCTAAGCCTAACCCTAACACTAACCCTAACCCCAACACTAACCCTAACAATAACCCTAACCCCAACACTAACACTAATCCTAACCCAAAATTTAACCCAACCCTTAATCCTAACACTAACCCTAAACCTAACCCTAACACTAAGCCTAACACTAAACCTAACCCTAACCATAACCCTTACCCTAAACCTAAACCTTACACTAACACGGACACTAAACCTAACCCTAACCATAACACTAAACCTAATACTAATGTTAACCACTACACTAAGCTCGAAACTAACCCAAACCCTAACCATAACCCTAACACTAACTCTAACTGTAACACTAACACTAACTCCCACACTTACCCTAGCCCTAACCCTAACCCTAACATGAAGCTGAACCCAAACCTAACCCTAAACCTAACACTAACTCTAACGCAAATCCTAACCCTAACCATAAACTTAAAATAAACCTAAGCATATCCAGAACCCTCACCCTAACTCTAATCCTCACACTAAACCTAACACTAACCCTAACACTAACCTTAACACTAAGCCTAAACCTAAATATAATCTTAACCCAAACACTAAAAGTAACCCTAATCCTAACCCTAACCCTAACCCTAACACACTAACATTAACACTAACCTTAACCTAACACTAACCCGAACCCTAACACTAATTGTAATTGTAACCCTAACCATAAATCTTACTGTAACCCTAAACAAAACATAACCCTAAGCCTCAATCTAACAATAACCCTAACTTTAATCCTAAAACTAACAACCACCCTAACAAAAACCATAAACCTAAATTTCCCTAACCCTAAGTCTAACGCTTACCCATCCAAACACAGATCCTAACACTAACACTAACCCTAACACTAACCCTAACCCCAATCCTAACAAGAACCCTAAACCTAACCACACCACTAAGCCTAAACCTCAGCCAAACCATAACCCTACCCCTAAAAGTAACTGTAAACCTAACCCTATCTCTAACCCTAAGAGAAAACCTAACCCTAAGTCTAACCCAAAGCCTAACACTAACAATAACCATAACTTTAACCCTAACCCTAACCCTAAATGTAAACCTAACCCTAAAAATAAACCTAAACCTAACCCTCACCATAACCTTATACCTAAACCTAACACTAACAATAACCCTAAACCTTACCCACCCCTAACCCTAAACGTAAAACAAACATTAACTTTAACCCTAATCCTAACACTAAACAAAAACTTATCTGTAACCCTAACCCAAACACTAATGCTAAACCTAACCCTAACACTAACTCTAACCTCAAACAAAATATTGCCCTCATCCTAGCCCTAAGCCTATCCCTTATTGTAACCCTAACCATAAGCCTAGACCTATCCCTAACCCTAAAACTCTCCCTAATCCTAATTCTAGCTCAAAATCTAACCTTAATTTGCACATAACCCTAACCCTAACCCTAATATTAGCCCTCACTCTAACCCTAACCCTCACGGTATTCCTAATACTAGCTCAAACGCAAACACTTACTCCAAACCAAACCATGACATGAACCCTAGGCCTAACCCTAACCCTAGTCCTAATTCTAACCATAACCCTAGCCCTAACCTCAGGTCTAACTTTATCCATTACCCTAAAGAAAACCAAAATGCTAACCCTAGGCCTAATGCTAACATTATTGCTAACACTTGCTCCAGTCTGTCTGGGCACAAATAACCGAGCCACCACAAAGCCTTGTAGGGTCAAACAGCAACTCTTTATTCCTGAACTCTCCCCAGCACTCTACACATATTTCCCAGGAACACACTCCCTCCACCAGGCTCCTCTCGCCAGTTCTCCCAAAACCCCGTGAGAACTCCACAGGAACACTAAAGTAGCAGGCGCCTGAGGCAGCAGGATCCACAATAATCCTAGAGCTGCCCTATTCCAAGCAGGATTCGCCCTCATACCAGTGTTGCCCTATTCCAGGAGCAGGGTCACCTTTCAACCATTCTGTATAGCAAAATGCCAGGCGTCATTCTGACTAAACTGTGGCTCTCAACAAACACTAACCCTATTCATTACTCTAAAACTAACCTGAATCCTAAACCTAGCCCTATCAATTACCCTAATCTGAACCCTAAACCTAGTACTAATTCTAACCTTAACCCTAGCCCTAACCTTAACTCTAACCCTATCCATTACCCTAAAGATAAGCCTAAACCAAATGCTATCCCTAGGCCTAACGCTAACACCATTGCCCTAGCCCTAAAACACTATTGCTAACACTATTGCTAACACCCTATTCATTACTCTAAACCTAACCTGAACCCTAAACCTAACCCTAACAATTACCCTAACCTGGACCCTAACCCTATGCCTAACATGAATTCAAGCTTTAACCCTGAATCTTAACCTAATACAAACCCTACTCAAACCCAGACTCTAATAATACACCTAGCTTTAAACCTGACCATTAACCTAAACCTAAACCTAAACCTTACACTAAACTTAGCCATAACCTAACCCTAAAACTAACCATAACCATAAACCCATCCTATCCCTGAATTAGCCCCAGCCTTAATTCCAGCCCTAACCCTAACGCAAACACTAGTCCTCGTCTTAGTCTATACCTAGTCTTAATCCTAACCCAAACCCTACCTCTAGCCTTATCTCTAATTTTAACCCTTGCCCTATACCTGAACTTAGGTATATCCCCATCATTTCCCAAAACCCTATCATTAACTCTAACCCTAACACTAACCATATCTCTAGCCCTAACCATAGGCCTAACCCTAACACTAACCCTAGCACTAATTCTAGCCCTAATTTAAACCAAACCCTAACTCTACCCCTAACCTTGGCCTAAGACTAACTTTAACTCTCCCCAGCCTTATTTCTAGTTCTAACCCTATCCATTACAATAAACCTAATAAAAGCCCTAACCTTAGCCCCAACCCTAGCCCTAGACCTTACCCTAGATCTAACCATAATCCTAAGCCTAATCCTCAACCTACCACTAGACCTAACACTATCGCTAATCCTAAAACTAGCCATAACTCTAACCCTAAAATTAGCTCTAATCAGAACCTTAGATCTTACATTACACATAGCCTTAACCCTGGGCCTAAACCTAACACAAAACCTAGCCCTAATCTGAGGCCTAAACCTACACTAAGTATAACCAGAGCCCTAACTCTAACCCTTGCCTTACATATAACCCTAGTTCAAAGCCTAACCCTTAGCCTAAACATAACCCTAGCCCTATTCCTAATCCTAAACCTAACCTTAGACCTAATCCTAACCTTAACGCTAGTAATAACACTAGCTCTAACCCTAACATTACCCTAACCCTACCCCTAACAGTAATAATAACCCTATCCCTAAACCTAAACCTATCGCTAACCCTAATCATAAACCTAAAACTTGACCTAACCCTAAACCTAACCCTTGCCATAAACTTAACCATAACCCTTACCATAAATCAAAACTAAACATATCCCTAAACCTAAATTTAGCCAAAACCTAAACTTAACCCTAAACCTAATCTTACATCTAATCCAATATATTACTCTAAAACTAACTCTAACCCTAATGAAAACCCTAGCCCTAAACCCAAACCTAACCATAACCATAAGCATAACCCTAAACCTAACCCAGACATAACACTAAACCTAACACTCGCCCTAGCCCTAACTGTAGCTTAATCCCTAACCCTTACCCTAACACTAAAACTAGCCCTAGCCCTAACCATAATGCTAATTCTAGCCCTAATCCTAACGCTAAACCTAGTCCTATCCTAGCTCTAATTTAGCCCTATGGCTAACCCTAACCCTAACCCAAGAATTATGACTAACTATAATTCTCACACAAGACTTATGTCTACTTCTAAACTTATCCATTATGGTAACCCTAACCCAAGCTCTAACCCTATTCATAACCTTTGCACTATCCTTAGATCTAGTTCTAACTCTAGATTGAAACCTATCTCTAAAACTAACCCTAACCCGATGCCTCAGCCTAACCTTGAAACTTGCTCTAACCCTAATGCTAATTCTAAAACTAGGCCTAAAACAATACCGAACCCTACACCTAACACTAACCCTTACCCTAGACCAAACCCTAACCCTACACCAGCCCTAATTCTATCCCTAATTTTAAAACTAACCCTTACCCTAAACATAACCATGATCCTGACTCATATCCAAACAATAAACCTAGATTTAAATATCACCCTAACCTTCAACCTAACCCTAACACTAGACCTAGCCCTAAACCTAACCCTAAAACTAACCTTAATTGTAATCCTAGTTCTTACAATAGCCGTAACCATAACACTACCCTAACCCTAATATAAAACTAGCCATATCAAAACCGTAACACGAGCTTTAACCCTAAACCTAACCCTAACCCTGTTCCTAACCCTAGCTCTATCCCTATCCCTTACCCTAAGCCAAACCCTCACCCTAATGATAACCATATTCTTAGCACTAATTCTTAGCCTAATCAAAACCCTAAGTCTATAACTAGTCCTAAACCTAGCCTACATTCTAGATCCAACCATAACACAAACCCTAACACTATCCCTGACCATTATTCTTACCATAACACTAATTTTAGGTCTAAATCTAAACCTAACCCTAAACTGAAACCTAACACTAGCCATACTGGTAACCTTATACCTAAACCTAAACATAATACTAGACCTTGAACTAAGCTTAATCCTAAATCTTGTCATAACTATAGCTCTATACCTAAAGAAAAACTAGACCTAGATTAACAATAACTCTTAACCTAACCCAATATCTGACCCTAACTCTAGACCTAACCCTAGTCCTATTTCTGGCTTTAACCCTAACCATTATGCTACCAGAACACTGTCCCTGACACTAATACTAACCCCAGATCCTAACTTCACCCTAACCTTAAAACTAACCCTAAAACTACACCTAGCCCTTGCATTAACCTTAAAACTAGTCATAATCATTACACTAGTTCTTACATTAGCCATAGCCTTAACTTATCACAAAAGCTATCCTTAATCCAAGCCCTACCTTAGCTTTAACCATAAAGCTAAACCTAAAAATAACCCTAGCCCTAACTATAACCCTAAGCCTAACCCTAGACTTAATCCTAACCATAACCCAGCTCTAACCCTATTCATTACCCTAAGATAACTATAATCCTTATGCAAACCCTAGGCAGAACCCTAATCCTAGCACTACCCTTAACCCTTACCATTAACCTACTTCTAACCTGAACCCTATACTTAACTGTGTCATTACTTGATCCCTAAATATAAGACTAATGTGAGCCCTAAACCTAAACCTTAACCTAACCCAAATACTAACCTTGACCCTGACTCTAATAATACTCATAGCTCTAAACCTGACCCAAAAAAGAAACTTAAACTTTACAATAGATCTAGCCATAAACCTAACCCTAAAACTATCCCAGAGCATACCCTAGACCTGACATTTACCCAAGCTCTAATCCTAGCCCTAACATTAATACAAAACTTAGCTCACATTTTATCCATGAACCTCGCCTTAATCATAAACCTAACTCTAACCTTAGCCCTAACCTTAACCCTAAATATCACCTTAATCCTAAAAGTAGCTATATTACCGTTGCTTACCCTAAACCTAACATTAAACCTAGCCATAACCCTAGGCCTAACCCTAACACTACACCTAGCCCTAATTTTAGCCCTAATTTAGCCCTATCCCTAAACCTAAGCCTAGCTCTAAAACTAACTCTAACTCTCAAACTAGCCCTACACCTAGTTCTAACCTTATCCCTTACCATCACCATATACCTAGCCCTAAACATAGCCCTACCCTAGCCCTATACTTAGTCTTATCTCAAAACCTAGATCTAATCCTAATTCTAAATTTAACCCTAACCCTAAGACTAAATCTAATATCAACCTACTCTTATCCGTAATCCTTAACCTAAGCTTAAATCTCAAAATTACTCTACCCTAACCATAAGACTAATCTTAAAATTTGCCCTAACCATACCCCTAGCCCTAAAACAAAACCAAGTCATAGCCCTAACCTTAACCCTTATCCTAAAACAAACCATAATCCTACACCTACCCTAACCTAATTATAGTCTAACCATAACCCAAAAACTAACCCTGACCCTGACTCTGACCCTAACACTAACCCTGGCTCTAAACATCATCATCACTGTAAACCTAACATTAACACTAGACCTAAACCTAACTCTAACTCTATAACTAGCTATAATCATAAAGCTACTTCATACATTAGTGGTAGCCTTAACTCTAGCCCTAAACTAACCCAAAATCCAGCCTTAATCTGAGTCCTAAAACTAGCTTTAACCTTAAACTTAACCTAACAGTAACCCAAACATTAACGTTAATCCTATACATAACCTTAGCCCTAACCTTAGGGCTAAGCTTATCCATTACCCAAACAATAACCCTAAGCCTTTTGATAACCCTAGGCCTAACCCTAAACATATAAATTACACTAAACCAAACCTAAACCCTAAAGCTAACACTGTCATTCCCTAATGCTAAATCTAACACTAATTCGAGCCCTGCACCTAAAAACTAACATAAACCAAACCCGAATCCTGACTCTGATTCTAAAAATAACCCTAGGTCTAAACCTGACCTTAACCAAACCTAACACTTACACTGGACCAAGCCATAAACCTAATACTAAATCTACCCCTAACTGTAACCCTAGACATGACATTAGCCATAGCCCTAATACTATCCCTAACCCTAAAATAAATCCTAGTCCTCATCTTAGCCCTAAACATAGCCTTAATCATAACCTTAACACTAACCCTAGTTCTAACCCAATAATAACCTTCACATTGTCCTAAATCTAGTTATAACCACATTCTTAGTCTAAACTAAACCCTAACTCTAACTGTAAACCTAATGGTAACCCTTACCTAATTCTTAGCCCTGGCACTAACCCTAGATCTAAAACTATGTCTAAATCTAACTCTAACTCAATGCCTAATACTAATCCTAACACTAGCCCTAAGCCTAGCCCTAACATAACCCTGGCCGTAAAGTAGCCCTATTCTTAACCTAACCCTAAACCTAGCCTAAGACTAACTCTAACTTTCCCACTAGCAGTATCACTCATTCTAACCCTGTCCCTTAAATTAACCCTAACCCTATCCCTAACCCTAGTACTAACCCTTACCCTATCCTTATCCCTAGCACTAACCTTAGGCAAAATATAACTCTAAATCTAGCCCTAACCAGAAGCTTAAGCCTACCCCTAACACTAGCCCAAACCACAATATTAATTCTAGATCTAAACCTAGATCTAAACCTAACTCTAAATTTAACCCTAAACCTAAGACTAAATCTAACAATAAACCTACTCTTATCCCTAGTAATTAACTTAAGCCTAAATCTCACACTTACAATAACCCTAACCCTAAGACTAATCTTAAAACTAGCTCTAACCCTAGCCTTAGCCCTATAACAAAACCGAGCCATAGCTCTAACCCTAACCATTAACCTACACCAAACCCTAACCATACACCTAGACCTAACCCTACCCTAAATTGAGTTGGAAGCCGATCCCTAAAACTAACACTGAACCTGACACTGACCCTAACACTTTCAGCTGTAAACATCACCCTAACACTAAACCTAACCCTAACAGTAAACCTAGCACTAAAACCATAAAACTATCCCTAATTGTAAACCTAGTACTTGCATTGGCTTTAACCCTAACCCTAGGCCTAACATAACCCAAACCTATCCCTAATCAGAGCCCTAACCCTAGCTTTACACCTAACCTAACCCTAACACTAGCCCTAATTGTAAACATAACTCTAGCCTTAAACTGATCTCTAAATCTATCCATTACTGTAACCATAATGATAACCCTAGATATAAACCTAACCCTATCCTGAATCCTAAGACTTCCATTACCTTAAACCTAACCTGAATCCTAAATCTAACCCTATCATTACCCTAAACCTAATCCTAAAACTAATTCAAGCCCAAACTTGAAACCTTAACCTATCCGAAACCCTAACGCAGAACTTGACGCTAATAATACGCCTAGCTCTAAACTTGACCATAACCCAACACCTGACCCTTATCCTAGACTTAGCAGTAAACCTAACCCTAAAACTATCTTTAACCATAATTCTTGACCTGAAATTAGCTCTAGCCGTAATCCTACCCCTAGCACTAAAAACACACTTAGCCCTCATCCTAGCTCTAAACCTAGCATTAATCATAACCCTAAATATAGCCCTACAACTTACCCTAATTCTAACCTTTACCCTACTTCTAAACCTAGCTATAATGTAACCCTTTACCCTAAATTTAAACCTAACCCTAACCCTAGCACTAGGCTTAAGCTAAACACAAAACCTAGCCTTAATCCTAGCCCCAATTTAGCTCTATCTCTAACCCTATCATAATTCTAGTCCTAAGACTAACTCTAACTCATGCCCTAGCCCTTTTCCTAGTTCTACCCCTATCCGCTATTGTGAATCTAACACTAGCCCTAACACTTGCCCTAAAGTTGGTCCCAGCTCTAACCCTAACTCTAAATCTAACCTTAAACCTAAGTCTAAGCCCCAAACTAACACTAGCCATAAACCTAACGCTAATCGTAAAACTAGCCCTAACCCTAATCCTAGCAGTGAACCAAAACTGAAAAAATAGCCCTAACCCTAAACCTTAACTTAAAACAAACACTAACACTACACCTATACCTAAACCTAGCCCTAATTCGAGTCCTAAGCCTCACCTTAAAACTAATCCTGACCCTGACTCATATCCTAACACTCAGCCTAGCTCTAAACACTGCCCTAAACTCAAACCGAACACTAACATTAACAATAGCACTAATTCGAGTCTTAATGAAAACCATAAAACTAACCCTGACCCTGACTCCTATCCTAACCAGAACTGTAGCTATAAATATTACCCTAACCATAAACCTAAACCTACCACTGAAACTACCCTTACCCCTAACCCTAAAACTAACCCTAATGGTAACCTTAGTTCTTACATTAGCCATTACCCTAATCCTAGCCCTAAACCTAACACAAAAACTAGCATAAAATGAGCCCTAAACCTAGCTCTAACTCTAATTCTAACCCTAACCATAGCCTTAACCTTAGATCTAAATCAATCCATTTCCCTATGTGAAACCCTAAACCTAAGAGTTAACCTAGACCTAATCCCTAGTCCTTAGAATAACCAAAACCCTAATCCTATTAATAGTCCTAAGCCTAGCCTTCATTTTAGCTCTAACACTATCACAAAACCTAACCCCAACCCTGGCCCTTATTCTGACCCTAACACTAAACCTAGGTCTAACCCTAACCCCAACTGTAACCCATAGTTTACCATAATCCTATCCCTAGACCTAACTCTGAACCTAACTCTCAGCCTAGCCCTAATCATGACTCAGAACCTAACCCTTATGCTAAACATAACCCTAAACCTATTCCTATTCTAACCCTCACCTTAAACCTAACACAAGACCTAATCCTAACCATAACCTTAGCCCTAATCTTAACTCTAACTGTATCCATTACCCTAAAAATAACCCTTAACATAATGCTATCCCTAGGCTTAAACCTAAACCTATCGCTTTTCCCAAACCTACCAATTACCCTAAACATACCCTCAACCCTAATCCTAACGCAATCATTATGATAACCTGAATCCTAATGCAAATTGGAGCCCTAACCTAACCTCAAACCTAAACAAAACCCTAACACTGACCGTGACTCTAATAATTCCCCTAACTATAAACCAGACTCTTACCCTATGTAAAACTTACACTAGACCTAGCCATAAAACTAACCCTAAAACTATTTCTAACTTTAACCCTAGACCTGACAATAACCCTAGTCTTAATCCTAGCCCTAAAACTAACAAATATCCTAGCCCTTATCCTAGCCCTAAACTTAGCCTTAATTTTATCCCTAACCCAAACCCTAGGCCTAACCCTAACACCTACCCTAGTCCTAATCTTAGCCCTAACTTAGCCTTATCCCTAACCCTAATCCTAACTCTAGCCCAAAGACTAACTCTATCTCTCACCCTAACCCTAACCCTTCTTCTACACTATCTTTTATGAGAATCCTTATCCTAGTCCTAACCCTTGGTGTAATCATAGCCTGATTCATAGCCCTGGTCATAACCCTAGATCTACCCCTAACTATAAATCTAACCCTTACCCTCATCCTAAACCTAAACCTAACACTAGCCCTAACACTAATGCTAATCCTAAAATTAGCTCAAACCCTAGCTCTAGCCCTAAAATAAAACCAAGCCATAGCCATAAACCTAGCCCTTAACCTAAACCAAACACTAAACATACACCCAGCCCTAACCATATCTATAATTTTAGTCCTAACCCTAACCTGTAAACTAACCCTGACCCTGACTCTGACCCTAACACAAACCCTGGCTCTAAATATTATCATCACCATATATCTCAACCTAACACTAGACCTAGCCCTAACTATAACCCTATAACTAGTGCTAATCATAACCCTACTTCATACATTAGCAGTAGCCTTAACCCTAGCCCTACCTAACCCAACACCTAGCCTTAATCTGAGTCCTATACCTAGCTTTCACCCTAAACTTAAACTGAACCCTAATCCGAATCTAGCCCTAATCCTATACATAACCCTAGCCCTAACCTTAGGTCTAAACCTATCCATTTCCCTAACAATAACCCTAACCATTTAGATAACCCTAGACCTAACCCTAACCCTATCTATTACATTAATCCAAACCTATATCCTAATACTAACCATGTCATTAACCTAAACCTAAATCCTAACCTAACCCAAACCCTAAACCCTGACCCTGACCCTAAAAATAACCCTAGATATAAACCTGAATCTTTCCCTAAACATAATCCTTACACTGAAACAAGCCATAAATTTAACACTAAATCTAGCCCTAATGATAACCCTAGACCTGACATTAGCCATAGCCCTAATACTATCCCTAACCGTAACACAAATCCTAAACCTCATCCTAGCCATACACCTAGCCTTAGGTCATAACCCTAAGCCTAATTAAGCCCACTCCTAATACTAACGCTTGTCCGAGACCCAAATCTATCCAAAACCACATCCCTTACCCTAAACATAACCCTAACTATTACCCTAACCCTTTTCATCACAATTGCCCTATTCTTAGCCCTAGCTTTAACACTAGATGAAACCTAACTATAAATCTAACCCTAACTCGATGCCTAAGCCTAAAACTAGCCCTAACCCTGATGCTAATTCTAAAACTAGCCCTAACCCTATCCCTAACACTAACCCTAGACGTAATTTAGCCCTATCCCTAAGCCTAACCCTCATCCTATCCCAAAGAATAACTCTCTCCCACTGGCCCTACAAGTCATTCTAATCCTATCCATTCCCATAAACCTAACCCTATTCCAAATCCTAGTCCTAACCCTTGCCCTGTCCTTAGCCCTAGCACTAACCTTAGATAAAAATGTAACTCTAAATTTAACCCTAAACCAAAGCCTAAGCCTAAATCAAAGACTAGACTTAACCCTAACACTAATCCTAAAAATTTCACTAACACTAACCCTACCCCTAAAATCAAACTGAGCCAAAACTCTAATCCTAACCCTTAACCTAAACCAATCCCTAACCCTACACCTAGCCCTAACCCCAGCCCTAAATCAAATTTTAAGCCAAACCCTTAAACTAACCCTGACTCTTACACTGATCATAACACTAACTTGAGGTCAAAACATCATCTTAAACCTAAACCTAAACCTAACAGTAAACCTAGCCCTAAAACACTAAAATTAGCCATAATCATAACCCTAGTACTTACATTAGCCATAACCCTAATCCTGCACTAACTTAACCCAAAACGTAGCCCTAATCATAACCATAACCCTAGCCTTAAAAGGATTTCTAACTCTTTCCATTACCATAATCATAACCCTAAACCTAATGCTAATTCAAGCCCTACCTTTAAACCTTAACCTGTCCCAAAACCTAACCCAGAAATTGACTCTAATAATACCCCTAACTCTAAACCTCACACAAACCCTAAACCTAAACCTTACACTACACATACCCATAATCCTGATCCTAAAACTATATTTAACCATAAATCTTGACTTGAAATTAGCCCTAGCACTAATCCTAGCCCTAACCCTAAAAATAACCCTAGCACTCATTCTAGACCTAAACCTAGCCTCATCCTTAGTTCTAGCTCTAACCCTAGATCTAACCCTAAATTCAAATTAAACCTTAACACTAAGACTAAGCCTAACACTAACACTAGCGCTAACCCTAACCCTGGACTAAAACAAAACCGAGTATGAGCCCTAACCCTAAAGCCTAACTTAAACCAAATCCTAACACTACAACTAGACCTAATCCTATCCTTAATTCCAGTCCTAAGCCTAACCTTAACACCAACCCTGACCCTTATTCATATCCTAACACTCACCCTATCTGTAAACACCGCCCTCACCTTAAACTGAACACTAACAGAAAACCTAGCCCTATTTCGAGTCCTAACTCTAACTCTAAAAATAAGCCTGACCCTGAATCCTATCCTAACATGAACCCTAGCTATATATATCACCCTAAACTTAAACCTAATTCTAACACTAAACCTAAACCATACCCTAACACTAAAACTAACCATAATGGTAACACTAGTTCTTACATTATCCATTGCCCTAACACTAGCCCAAACTCTAACAGAAGACCTAGGCCTAATAAGAGCCCTAAACGTATCTTTAACCCTAATGCTAATGATAAACATAGCCATAACCCTAGCTCGAAATGAATCATTTACTTAAGAAAATCCTAAACCTAAGGCTAACCATACACCTATCCTTAATCCTTAGGCTAACCAAAACACTAAACCTATTAATAGCCCTTACCCTTGCCCTCATTCTAGATCTAACCCTATCCAAACCCTAACACTAACCCTGACCCTTTTACTGACACTACCACTAATCCTAGGTCTAATCCTAACCCTAACCCTAACCCAAAATCTACCATAATTCTATCCTTAGACCTAATCCTGAACCTAACTCTCAGCCCAGCCCAAACCATAGCTAAGAACCTAACCCTTACACTAAACATAACCCTAACTTAACCCTAGTTTTAACTTTCACCCTAACCCTAACTCAAGACATAATCCTAACCATAACCCTAGCCTTAACCTTACGTCTAACTGTATCATTACCCTAAACATAACCCTTTTCCTAATGCTAACCCTAGGCCTAACCCTAAACATATCACTATTGCCAAAATTATCAATTACCCTAAACCTACCCTGAAACCTAGACCTAATCCAATAATTACCCTAACCCTAACCCTAATGATAATTACAGCCCTAAACCTAAACTGAAACCTAAACCAAACGCTAACACTGACACTAACCCTAATAATTCCCCTAGCTCTAAACCTCACTCTTACAGTATACCTAACCCTTACACTAGACCTAGCCATAAAACTAACACTAAAACTATCTTTAAGCATAATCCTAGACCTGATATTAGCCCTAGCCATGATACTAGTCCTAACCCTAAAACAACCCCTAGCCCTTATCCTTGTTCTAAACATAGCCTTAAATATAACCCTAAACACTACCCTAGGCCTAACCCCAACAATAACCCTATACCTAATCTTAGATATAATTTAGCCCTATGCCTAACCTTAACCATAAACCTAGTCCAAAGACTAACTCTAAGTCTCAATTTACTCCTAATCCTAGTTCTAACTATAATTTACTGAAAGCCTAATCTTAACCTAAACCATAGGTGTAATACTAGCCCTATTCATAGCCCTAGCACCAACCCTAGATCTAACCCTAACTCTAATTCTAACACTAACCTTTAGCCTAAATCTAAACCTAACACTAGCCCTAACCCTAAGGCTAATCCTAAAACTAGCACTAACTTTAGCCCTAAAACAAAATCAAGCCATAGACCTAACCCTAACCCTTAATATAAACTAAGCCCTAACACTACACTGAGCCATAATTCTATCCCTAATTTGAGTTTTAAGCCAAACCCTAAAACTCACCCCGACCCTGAATCTAAACTTAACAATAAACCTAGCTATAAACATCACCCTAAGCCTATACCTAAACCTAACAATAGACCTAGCCCAAACACTAACCCTAACCCTAAAGTTAGTCCTAATCGCAACCCTGGTACTTACATTAGCCATAACCCTAAACCTATCCTTAACCGAAAACCTAGCCTTATTCTGAGCACTATCCCTAGAATTACTCCTAAACATAACCCTATCACTAATTGTAACTATAACCCTAGCCATAACCCTAGATTTAACCGTAACCCTAACCCTAAGCCAAACCCTATCTATAATCATAACATTGACCCTAGCTGTACCCCTATCTCTAAACCTATCAATTACCCTAACCATAACCCTAACCCTAATGCTAAACCTTGGCCTAAATCTAAGTGTATCCTTAATCCTAAACCTATCCGTTACCCTAAACCTAACCTGAAACCTAAACCTAAAGCATCTTTAACCTAATCCTAACTCTAATGCTAATTTGAGCCCTAATATTAAACATTAACCTATCCAAAACAGTAATTGAGACCCTGACCCTAATAATACCCTTAGCTCTAAACTTGACCCTAACCCTAAACCTAACCCTTACACTAGACATAGCCATAAACATAACCCTAAATCTATTTTAACCATAACACAAGATCTGAAATTAGTCCTACCGTAATACTAGTCCTAAACCTAGGCTTAATCATAACCTGAACCATAACCTGAGCCCAAACCCGAATTCTATTCTTTGCCGTAGCCCTAAATCTACATATAACCTCATCTTGTACCCCAAAACTAACCAAAAACCTAAACCTAACCCAAACCCTCGCCCTAAAACTAGGCCTAACACAAAGACTATTGCTAATCCTAGCCTTTATTTAATCCTATCCTAAACCTAAACCCAAATACTTAGCCATAAGACTAACTCTAACTCTTGCCTTAGCCCTAGTCCTAGTCCTAGTTGTATCCTTAGCCTTAATCCTAATCCTATATCTAAGCCTAAGTCTAAATATAAACCTAAATCAAAATTTAACTGTAAAAATAAACCTAAACCAAACCCTAACACTACCCCTAATCATAACGCTAACCCTAAAACTTGCCCTAGGCCTAGCCAGGAACCAAAACCAGGCCATAGCCCTAATCTTAACCCTTAAGGTAAATTAAACCCTAAGCCTACAGCTAGCCCTAAAACATACTCTAAAACTAACTGTGACCCTAACACCCTAACATTAATCCTAGCTCTAAAAATCACCCTAACCTTAAATTAACCCTAACACTATATCTAGCCTTAACCTAACCCTAAAACTAGCATTAATCATAACCCTAGTTCATACATTAGTAACAGTCCTAACCGTAGCCCTAACCCTAACACAAATTCTAATCCTAATGTGAGCCCTAACCCTAGCTTTAACCCTAAAACTATCCCATGTCCTACCCTAACACTAGCCCTAAGCCTACTCTAACCCTATTCATTATACTAAGCCAAACCCTATCAAAAATGCTAACCCTAGTTCTAATAATAATCCTTAGCCTAACTTAAAGTCTAACCACAATACTAGTCTTAACCGTAGCCCTCATTCAACCTCTAAACCTAACCCTGACCCTCATCTGACCCTAACAGTAACCCTAGGTCTAAACCTGACCCTAACCCTAAACCAAATCCTAACACTAGCCCTATTGGTAACCCTTTACCTATACCTAAGACTAACACTAGACCAAGACCCAAAGCTAATCCTAAATATAGCTATAACTCTAGCCTTAGACCTAAACAAAAACCTAGCACTAGCCCTAACAATAACCCTTAACCTAAACTGAACACTTACCCTACCCTGAGACCTAAACCTAGTACTAATTCTGGATCTAAACCTATCACTAACCCTGTACCCCAAACTGATCTTTATTCTAACACTGAACCCAGCTTTAAACCTGACACTAACCCAAAACCTAGACCTAATACTAGACCTAGCCATAATTCTAAACCTAAAACTAGCCCTAAACATAACCCTAGTTCTTACATTATGCATTGTGCTAAACCAAACACAAAATCTATCCATAATCCTAGCCCTAAACTTACTTTTAAGCATAACCCGCAGCTTAACCCTAGCCCTAAACCTAGCCCTAACCTAAGCCTCGCCTTAGACCTAACCATAGCTCAAAGCCTAACATTTTCACTAAACATAAACCTAGCTCTATCCTAAACCCTAACACTGAACCTAAACATAATGCCAACATTAAACCTAATCTGAACTTTAACTCTAACCATAACCATTACCCTAACCCAAACCCTAAACCCAATTAAAACTCTAGCCCTAACACTAAACCTAACTCTAACCATAAATATAAACCTAGACATAAACCTAAACCTAACCCTCACCCTAGCCCTAATCCTAGATCAAACACTAACCCTAACCTTAACCTAACCATAACCCTAGCCCTAAACTTAACTCTTACCCTAACCCTAAAACTTAACATAAATAACACCCTAGACCTATCCCTAAACCTAGCCGTGATCCTAGACGTAATCCAAACCAAAACCTAGCCCTAAACCTAGCTATAAACTTATCCATTACACTAAACATAACCCTAACCCTAATGCTAACCCTAAACCAATCACTAAACTTAACCCATCCATTACCCTAAACTTTTACTGAAACCTAAACTAAACCCTATCCGTTATGCTAACCCTCCATAACCATAATGCTAATTTGAGCCCTAACCCTAAACCTTTAGCTAAACCAAATGCTAATCCTGAACCTGACCCTAACCCTAATAATAGTCCTAGCACGAAAGCTGACCTTTAACCTAAACCTAACTCTTACACTAGACCTAGCCATCACCTAACCCTAAAACTATCCTTATCATTAACCCTAGACATGATATTAGACCAAGACCTGGTCCTAGCCAAAACCCTAACAGAAACCCTAGCCCTTAACTAAGCATTAAACCTAGCCTTAATCCTAAACTGAACCATAACCCTAGGCCTAACCCTAATTCTAACACTCACCCTAGCCCTAAAGCTAGCTATAACCCCACCCATTCCCCTAAACTTAACCTTAATACCAATGCTAACCCTAAGTCTAGCCCAACCCCTTGCTCTAACCACAACACTAACCCTAGCCTTAATAATAGCCTTAATTAGCCCTAACCCTACCACTAACACTAGCCCTAATACTACCCCTAATTTAGCCCTAAAGCTAACCCTAACTCTAGCCATAATCCTAGCCCTAATTTAGCCCTAAACCTATCACTAATCCTAGCCCTAATCCTAGCCCTAATTTAGCCCTAAACCTAGCCATAACCCTAGCCCTAATCCTAGCCCTAATTTAGCCCTAACCCTAACCCTAAGACTACTACTAAAACTAACCATATTCGTTTCCATAACCCTAACCCTCATCCTAAACCTAGTCCTAGCCTTAGCCCTAACCATAGATCTAATCCTGACTCTAAGTCTAACCCTAACTCTAAGCCTAAACCTCAACCTAACACTAGCCCTAAACCTGATGTTAATCCATACACTAGCCATAACCGTAGCCCTAGCCCTAATACAAAACCAACCTATATTAATAACCCTTAACCTAAACCAAACCCTACCTGTACACCTAGTACTAAATTTAGCCATAATTTGAGTTCTAAAACTAACCCTAAAACTAAACCTGACTCTGACAGTGACCCTAAAACTAACCCCTGCTCTTAATATCACCCTAACCCTAAACCTAACTGTAACACTAGACCTAGCCCTAACCCTAACCCTAACCCTAAAACTACCACTAATTGTAACACTAGATCAAATATTTGCCATAGCCCTAACCTTAGCACTAATAAAACCTCAAACCAAGTTCTAATCTGAGTCTTAACCCTACATTTAACCCTAACCCTAAACCTAACCCTAACACAAAGCCTTACCATAAACCTTACCCTAAAACTAGCCAGAATTCTAACCATTACCCTATGGCTATCACTAGCTCTAACCTTATCCATTACCTTAGCCAGAGCCATAACTCTAATGGTAACCCTAGGCCTAACCCTAAACTTATCCCTAACCCTAACTTGTTTCTTTAACCTAAACCTAATCTGAACCCTAAACCTAACCCTATCATTACCCTAACCCTAACCCTAATGCTAATTTGAGCCCTAAACCTAAACCTAACCCAATACCTAACTCTGACCCTTCCCATGATAATATACCTAGCTCTAAACTTGAACCTACCACTAAACCTAACCTTAACACTAGACCTACCCATAAACCTAATCCTAAAACCAACACTAACCATAACCCTATACCTGACATTTGCCCTAGCTGTAATTCTAGCCCTAAACTTAACACAAACCAAACCCATAACCCTAACCCTAACCCTAACCATAGCCCTAACCCTATCCATAATCATAGCCCTAAAATTAGTTCTAACCCTATCAATTACCATAAACATAACCCTAATTAAAATGCTAACTCTAGGCCTAAATCTAACCCTATCCATAACAGTAACCCTATCCATTATGCTAAAACTAACCTGAACCCTAAACCAAACCTTATCATTACCCGAACCCAAAACCTAATACTATTTCGAGCCCTAACCCTAAAGCCTAACCTAAACAAAACCCTAAACCTGACCCTAACCCTAATAATACCCCTAGGTCTAAACTTGATCCTCCCCCTAAACCTATCACTTACACTAAACATAGCCATTAACCTAACACTAAAACTATCCCTAACCATAACCCTAGATCTGACATTCGCCCTAACACTAATCCTAGGCCTAACCCTAACACAAACCCTAGCCCTCATCCTAGCCTAAACCTAGCCTTAATCATAACTCTAATGAAACCCGATCCCTAACCCTAATTCTAACCTTCACCCTAACCGTATCCATAGCTCTAACCGCATAGCTTACACTAAACCTAACCCTAAGCCTAAAACTAAACCTAGGCCTAAACATAACCATAAACCTAGCTCTATTACTAGCCCTAATTAAGCCCTATACCTAACCAAACACTAACCTTAGCCATAAGTCTAATTCTCACTCTCACCCTAGCCCTATTCCTAGTTCTAACCCTATCCCTTACCATAACCCTAATCCTAGCCATAAACCAAGACCTAACAATAGTCCTATCCTTAGCCCTAGACTGAACCCTAGATTTAATACTATATCGAAATCTAACTTTAACCCTAAGCCTAAACCTAAACCTACCACTGGCCCTAAACCTAATGCTAATCCTAAAACTAGCCCTAACCAAAGCCCTAGCACTAAAACAAAACCGAGCCATAGCCCTAACTTTAAAACTTAACCTAAATAAAAAAAACTAAGCCTACACCTATCCCTAAACCTAGCATTAATTCGAGTCCAAACACTAACCCTAAAACTACTCTGACCTTGAATTTAACCCTAACATTAACACTAGCTCTAAATATCACCATAATGTTATACTTAATCCTACCACTATACCTAGTCCTAACCCTAAACCTATAACTAGCCCAAATTGAAACCCTACTCCATACATTGGCCATAATCTAAACCTAGCCCTATCTCTAAATAAAACCTAACCTTAATGCAAGAACTTACCCTAGCTTTAACCCTAAACTTAAACCTAACACTAGCCCTAAACCTAACCCTAAACATATCCCTAACCCTAGCTCTAATCCTATCCCTTACCCTAAGGTAACTCTAACCATAATGCTAAACCTAGGCCTAACCCTAATCCTTAGCCTATCACAAACCCAAACCCTATTAAAAGTGCTAACCCTAGCCCTCATTCTAGCTCTAACCATAACTCAAACCTGACAATTATTCTGAACCTAATGGTAACTGTAGGTCTAAACCTGACCCTAACCCTGTACTGAACCCTAAAACTACCACTACAAATAAAACTATTCCTAAACCTAACCCTAACACTAGCTCTATACCTAAACCTAACCTTAACCCTAACCATAACCTTAAGTCTAACAATATCATTACCCTAAACATAACACTTACCCTAATGCTAAACCTAGGCTTAACCATAAACATATCACTAACCCCAAACATATCAATTACACTAAACCTACCCTGAAACCTAGACCTAACCCAATCATTACCCTAACCCTAACCCTAATGCTAATTTGAGCCTTAAACCTCAACTCAAACCTAAACCAAACCCTAACACTGACACTTACCCTAATAATTCCCCTAGCTCAAAACCTCAGTCTTACCCTAAAACTAACCCTTACACTAGACCTAGCCATAAAACTAACCATAAAACTGTCCCTAAGCATAACCCTAGAACTGATATTAGCTCTAGCCCTAACCCTAACAGAAACCTTAGTCCTTATCGTAGACCTAAACATGGTCTTAATTATAACCATAAACATAACTCTAAAAAAAAAAAAAAACATGATTCTATGCCTAAACCTAACACTAACTGTAGCCTTAATCTTAGATCTAATTTAGCCCGATCCCTAACCTTAACCCTAACCCTAGTCCAAAGACTAACTCTAAGTCTCACCTTAGTCCTAACCCTAGTTCTAACCCTATAATTTACAGGAACCCTAATCCTAGAACAAACCATAGGTCTAACACTAGCTCTAGCAGCAACCCTAGATATAACCCTAACTCTAAATCAAACCCTTAGCCTTAGCCTAAACCTAAACCTAACACTGGCCTTAACCCTAAGGCTAATCCTAAAACTAGCACTAACCCTAGCCCTAAAACAAAACCAAGCCATACTCCTAACCCTAAACCTTAATATAAACTAAGCCATAACCCTACACTTAGCCATGACTCTAGCCCTAATTCGAGTTTTAAGCCAAACCCTAAAACTAACCCTGACCCTGACTCTGACCTTAACACTAACCCTAGCTCTAAACATCACCCTGACACTATACCTATACCTAACAATAGACCTAGCCCTAACCCTAACCCTAAAATTAGCCTAATCACAACCCTGGTAATTATATTAGCCGTTACCCTAAACCTAGCCTTAACTTAACCCAAAATCTAGCTTTATTCCAAGCACTATCCCTTGATTTACTCCTAACCCTAATTCTATCACTAATCATAACTATAACCCTAGCCCTAATTCTAGATTTAACCCTAAGCCTAACCCTAAGAGTAACCCTATCAATAACCATAACATTGACCCGAGCAGTACTCCTATCTCTAACCCTATCCATAACCCTAACACTAACTCTAATGCTAAACCTGGTCCTAAACCTAACTGTATCCCTAATCCTAACCCAATGCACTATCCTAAAATTAACCTGAAACCTAAATGTAACACTATCTTTACCCCAATCCTAACTCTAATGCTAATCCGAGCACTAACATTAAACTTTAACCTATCCAAAACACTAATCACGACCCTGACTCTAATATTACCCTTAGCTCTAAACCTGACCTTAACCCTAAACCTAACCCTTACACTAGACATAGCCATAAGCTTAACTCTACAACTATTTTTAACTGTAACACTAGACTTAAAATTAGCCCTAGCCATAATCCTAGCCCTAAACCTAGGCTTAAACCTAACCCGAACCATAAACCGAGCCCTAACCCTAATTTTATTCTTCACTGTAGCCCTAAATCTATCTATACCCTCCTCCTGTACCTAAAAACTAACCATAACCATAAACCTAACCCTAAAACTCGCCCTAAATCTAGGCCTAATGCAAAGCCTAGTGCTAATCCTAGCCTTATTTAATCATATCCTAACGCAAAACCTAGCCATATGACTAACTCTAACTCTTGCCCTAGCCCTAGCCCTAGTTCTATCCTTAGCCTTAATCCTAATCCTAGATCTAAACCTAAGTAAAAATCTAACCTAACTCTAAACATAATTGTAACAGTAAGCCTAAACCAAATCATAACACTATACTATCCAAAATGCTAATCCTAAAACTTGCCCTAAACCTACCCTAACCATAAACCAAAACCAAGCCATAGCCCTAAACCTAACCCTTATCCTAAATCAAACCCTAACCCTTCAAATATCCCTGAAACTAACTCTAAAACTAACCCTGACCCTGACAATGACCCTAACACTAATCCTAGCTCTAAAAATCACCTTAACTTTAAATTAACCCTAACGCTATTTCTAGCCTTAACCTAACACTAAAACTAGCCTTAATCATAACCCTAGTTCATACATTAGTCATTGTCTTAACTGTAGCACTAAGCCTAACACAAATTCTACCCCTAATCCGAGACCTAACCCTAGCTCTAACCCTAATACTAGTCTTAACCCTAATCCTAACACTAGCCCTAAGCCTAATTCTAACCCTATTCCTTACACTAAACCAAACCCTAACCCAAACACTAACCCTAGTTATAATCCTGATCCTTAGCCTAACTTAAACTCTAACCATAATACTAGTCTTAACCCTAGCCCTCATTTTACCTCTAAACTTAACTCTGACCCTCATCTGACCCTAATAGTAACCCTAGGTCTAAACCTGACCCTAACCCTAAACCAAATACTAACACTAGCCCTACTGGAAACCCTATATCTATACCTAAGTTTAACACTAGACCTAGAAAAAGATAATCCTAAATATAGCTATAACTCTAGCCCTAGACCTAAACAAAAACCTAGTACTAGCCTTAACAATAACCCTTCACCTAAATCGAACACTTACCCTACCCCTAGACCTAAACCTAGTGCTAAATCTGGCTCTAACCCTAACCCTAACCCTATCCCCAAAACTGACCCTGATTCTAACACTGAACCTAGCTTTAAACCAGACACTGACCTTAAGCCTAGACCTAACACTAGACCTAGCCATAATCCTAACCCTAAAACTAGCCCTAAACATAACCCTAGTTCACACATTACTCATTGTCCTAAACTTAAAACATAACACAAACCTAGCCTTAATCCTAGGCCTAAACTTAGCTCTAAGCCTAGCCCTAAACCTAGCCAGAACATAAGCCACACCTTAGATTTAACCCTAGCTCAAAGCCTAACCTTTACACTAAACATAACCTTAGCTCTATCCTAAACCCTAACCATAACCTTAACCCTAAACCTAACATTAAACAATGCCTGAACTTTAGATCTAACCATATCCATTACACTACCACTTACCCTACCCCAAATTAAAACTCTATCCCTAATACTAAACCTAACTGTAACCATAATTGTAAAGCTAGAACTAAACCCAAATCTAAACCTCACCCTAGCCCTAACCCTAGCTCAAACACGAACCTAACCATAACCTAACCATACCCCTAACCTAACCATAAGCCTAGCCCTAAACCTAACACTTACCATAACCCTAACCCTAAAACTTATTCTAAATCACACCCTAGCCCTATCCCTAAACCTAGCCCTAATCCTAGACTTAATCCAAACCATAACCTAGCCCTAACTCTAGCTCTAAACTTATCCATTACACTAAACATAAACCTAACCTGATTGCTAAATCTAACCCATCCATTACCCTAAACTTTTACTGAAACCTAAACTAAACCTTATCCATTATGCTAACACTAAACCTAACCCTAATGCTAATTCGAGCACTAACCCTAAACCTTTAGCTAATCAAATTGCTAAATCTGACCCTGACCCTGACCCTAATAATAACCCTAGCCCTAAAGCTGACCTTTAACCTAAACCTAACCCTTACACAAGACCTAGCCATAACATAACCCTAAAACTATCCTTAACATTAACCCTAGACTTGATATTAGCCCTAAACCTGGTCCTAGCCATAACCCTAACAGAAACGTTAGCCCATAACCTAGCTCTAAACATAGCCTTAATCCTGAACTGAACCATGACCCTAGGCCTAATCATAATTCTATCCCTCACCCTAGCCCTAAAGCTAGCTATAACCCCATTCATTTTGCTAAACTTAACCTTAACACCATTGCTAAACTTAACTCTAGCCCAACCCCTTGGTCTAACCCCAACACTATCCCTAGCCTTAATTCTAGCCCTAATTTAGCCATAACTGTAACATTAAACCTAGCCTTAATCATAGCCCTAATTTAGCCCTAAACCTAACCTTAACAATAGCCCTAATCCTAGCCCTAATTTATCCCTAACTTATCACTAACCCTAGCCCTAATCCTAGCCCTAATTTAGCCCTAACCCTAAACCTAATCCTAAGACTACTACTAAGACTAACTCTCATTCTCACCATAGCCATATACCTATTTCTAATCATATTCATTACCATAACCCTAACCATCTCCCTAAACCTAGCCCTAGCCCTAACCCTAGATCTAACCTTAACTCAAAATCTAACCCTAACTCTAAGCCTAAACCTCAACCTAACACTAGCCCTAACCCTGATGCTAATACATAATCTAGCTGTAAATGTAGCCCTAGCCCTAATACAAGACCAACCTATATTCCTAACCCTTAACCTAAACCAAACCCTAACCTTAAACCTAGTACTATCTTTAGTCATAATTTGAGTTCTAAACTTAACCCTGAAACTAACCCTGACTCAGACAGTGACCCTAACAATAACCCTTGCTCTAAACATCACCCTAATCATAAACCTAACCGCAACACTAAACTTAGCCGTAACCCTAACCCTGACCCTGAAACTAGCACTAATTGTAACACTAGATCATACATTACACACAGCCCTAACCCTAGCCCTAATCAAACCCCAAACCAAGCACTAATCCGAGCATTAACCCTAGGTTTAACCATAACCCTAACTCAGAACATAGCCCTAAACCTTATCCTAACACGAGCCGGAATTGTAACCATTACCCTATCCCATTCACTAGGTCTAATCCTATCCATTACCCTAACCATAACCATAAATCTAATGGTAACCCTCGGCCTAACCCTATACTTATCCCTAACCCTAACCTATTTCATTAACCTAAACCTAACCTGAACCCTAAACTTAACACTATTATTACCCTAACCCTAACCCTAATGCTAATTCAAGCCCTACCCCTAAACTTTAACCTAACACAAACCCTAACTCTGACCCTTCCTATGTTAATATACCTAGCTCTAACCTTGACTCTACCCCTAATCCTAACCTTTATACTAGACCTAGCCATAAACCTAACCCTAAAACTAACCCTAACCATAACCCTAGACATGATATTTTCCCTAATCGTAATTCTAGCCCTAATCTTAACACAAACCAAACCCTAACCCTAACCCTAACCCTAGCCCTAATCCTATCCATAACCCCAGCCCTAAAATTAGCTCTAACTCTATCAATTACCCTAAACATAACACTAATTAAAATGCTAACCCTAGGCCTAAATCTAACCCTATCCCTAACCATAACCCTATTCATTATGCTAAATCTAAGCTGAACCCTAAACCAAACCCTATAATTACCCTATTGCAAAAACTAATGCTAATTCAAGCCCTAACCTTAAACCCGAACCTAAACAAAACCCTAAACCTGACCCTCACCCTAATAATACTCCTAGCTCTAAACTTGATCCTTCCCCTAAACCTAACACTTACACTAAACATACCCATAAACCTAACCCTAATATTATCCCTAACTGTAACCCTAGATCTGACATTTGCCCTAACACTAATCCTAGCCTTGACCCTAATACAAACCCTAGCCCTCATCCTAGAACCAAAACTATCCTTAATCATAACTCGAATGAAACCCTAACCCTAACCCTAATTCTATCTTTCACCCTAGCCCTATCTCTAGCTCTAACCTTGTTGCTTACACTAAACCTAACTGTAACCCTAAAATTAACCTTAGGCCTAAACATAACCATAAACCTAGCCCTATTACTAGTCATTATTAATCCCTATACCTAACCAAACACTAAGCTTAGTCATAAGACTAACTCTTATTCTCACCCTAGCCCTATTCCTGCTTCTAAACCTGTCCCTTTCCATAACCCTAATCCTGGCCATAAACCAAGACCTAACAGTAGCCCTATCCTTAGCCCTAGACCTAACCCTAGATTTAATCCTAAATCTAAATATAACTTAAACCCTAAACCTAAACCTAAACCTAACAGTAGCCCTAAAAATAATGCTAAGCCTAAAACTAGCCCTTAACATAGCCCTAGCCCTTAAACAAACCTAAAACCGAGCCATAGCCCTAACTTTGAAACTTAACCTAAACCAAATTTAACCCTACACCTAGCCCTAACCCTTGCCCTAATTCGAATCCAAACCCTAACCCTAAAGCTGCTCTGACCTTGAATTTGAACCTAACACTAACCCTAGCTCTAAACATCACCCTAATGTTATACCTAATACTACTACTAGACCTAGTCCTAACCCTAATGCTATAATTAGCCCAAATTGAAACCCTAGACCATACATTGGCCATAACTCTAAACCTATCTCTAACTTTAACCAAAACCTAGCCTTAATGCAAGACTTAACCCTAGATTTAACACTAAACCTAAACCTAACACCAGCCCGAACACTAACCCTAAACATAGCCCTAACCCTAGCTCTTATCCTATCACTTACCCTAAGCTAACTCTAACCCTAATGCTAACCCTAGGCCTAACCATAGACCTTAGCCTAACACAAACCCTAACCCTATTACCAGTGCTAACCCAAGCCCTCATACTAACTCTAACCATAACTCAAACCTGACACTTATTCTTACCCTAATGGTAACCGTAGGTCTAAACCTGAACCTAACCCTATACTGAACCCTAAAACTACCACTAGAAATAAACCTATTCCTAAAAATAACCCTAACACTAGCTGTAGACCTAAACCTAATCCTAAATCTAGCCATATCTCTAGTTCTAGTCCTAAACAAAATCCTAGCCCTAGCCCTAATGATAAACCTTAACCTAACACAAACACTAACCCTACCCCTAGACCTAATTCTAGTGATAATTCTGGGTTTAACCCTAACCCTAACTAAAATTGGAACACTGGCCCAGACCCTAACACTAGCCGTAGCTCTAAACATCATGCTAATGCTAACCCTAACCCTAAACTTGACCTAGCAATAACACTTACCAAAAAAGTAGCCATAATCGTTACCCTGGTTCATACCTTACTTGTAGGGCTAACACTAGCGTCAACTTAACCCCAAACCTGGCCCTAATGTGAGTGTGTGCTATTTTTAACCCTAACCCTAAAACTATCCCTAACCCATACACTAACCCTAGCTCTAATCCTAGCTCTTACCATATCCATTACCTTAAGCTAAACCCTAAACCTAATGCTAACCCAAGTTCAAACACTAATCCAGAGCCTAACCCAAACCCTAAACCAATTACTAGTCCTAACTCTAACTTTCGTTCTAGCTCTAACCCTAACTCAAACCCAAACCCTAACACTGACAATTATTCTGACCCTTACGTGAACAGTAAGTCTAAACCTGACCCTAACCCAAAAGCGAACACTAATCCTATACTTAAACCTAAACTGGTAATCCTATACTTAAACCTAAACCTAACACTAGCCCTAGACCTAAATCTAATCCTAAATCTTACCATATTTCTAGCCCTAGACCTGAACAACAACCTAGCCCTAGCCCTAACACTAACCCTTAACCTAAACCAAACACTAAACCTACCCGTAGACCTAACCCTACTCCTAATTCTGGAACTAACCCTAACACTAACTCTAACCTCAACACTAACTCTAACCTAACACTGGCCCCGACACTAACATAATCCTAGCTCCAAATCTCACCCTAACCCAAAACCTAATCCTAACACTAGACCTAGACATAACCCTAATTCTAAAACTAGCCCTAATCATACCCCTAGTTCTTCCATTACCCATGCCCCTAACCCTAAGCCTAAAATAACACAAAACTTAGCCTTAATCCTAGGCCTGAACATAGCCCTGAGTATATTCCTAAACCTAACCCTAGCCCTAACCCTAACCCTAAGCCTTGATTAGACCTAACCCTTCCTCAAACGTAACCTTTACCTTTAACACAACACTAGCCCTATCCCAAACCCTAACCTAAAAACAGCACTAATCCTAATCTTAACCATAGCCCTAACGATAGCTCTAATTATATTCACTAACCTAACCCTAGCCCTAACCCTATCCCTAATACTATCCATCACCCTAACCATATCCAAACCCTAATGCTAACCCTAGTCTTAACCCTAACCCTAACAAAATTCCTAAACTTATCCATTACCCTAAAACTAACCTGAACACTAATACTAAGTCTATTCATTACCCTACCCCTAACTCTAACCCTAATGCTAATTCGAGCCCTAAACCTAAACCTTAACTTAAACCACACCTTAAGACATACACTGACCCTAATAATACAGATAGCTATAAACTTGACCCTTACCCTAAATCTAACTCTTACACTAGACCTAACCATAAACATAACCCAAAACATATCCCTAACAGTAACTCTAGACCGGACATTAGCCCTAGCCCTAATCCTAGCCCTAACCATAATACAAACACTAGCTCTCATCCTAGCCCACAACCTAGCCTTAATCATAAACCTAACCCTAATTCTAACCATTTTTCTAGCCCTAAATCTAGTTATAACCCTATCACTTACCTTAAACCTAAGCCAAACCCTAACCCTAACACTAACCCTAGTCCTAACCTTAACCCTAAGACTAACACTAATCCTAGCCCTAATCCTAAACCTAACCCTAACCCTAGATTAAGACTAATTATAAATCTCACCCTATCCCTAGCTCTAATTCCAACCCTATCATTTACTGTAACCTTAATCCTAGCCCTAAGCCTGGAATACCCTTAATCCTAACATTACACCTAGCCCTAACTGTAGATCTAAATCTAACTTTAAATCTAACCATAATTCTATGCCTAAACCTAACCCTAATACTAGCGCTAACCCTACAGCTAATCCTAAAACTAGCCCTAACAATTGGTTTAGCCCTAAAACAAAACAGCCATAACAGTAACCCTAAACTTTTACCTCAACCCAACTCTAATCTTACATCTAGCCCTAAACGTAGCCGTAATTAGAGTCCTAAACTTTACCCTAAAACTACCCCTGAACCAGTCTCTGACATTAACACTAACCCTACCTCTAAACATCACCCTAAACCTAAACCTTAACCTAACACTAGACCTAGTCTTAACCCTAATTCTAATCATAACCCTAGATCATACATTAGCTGTAACCTTAAACCTAATGCTAACCAAAACCTAGCCCAAATCTGAGACGTAAACCTAGCTTTCACCATAACTCTAAACCTAACACTAGCCCTCACCGTAACCCGAACACTAGCTCTAACACTAGCTCTATCCATAACCTTCACTCCAGCCAAACCCCAATACTAATGCTAACCCTAGTCCTAAAACGAATCCTTAGTCTAACCCAAACCATAACCATATTACTAGTCCTAAACCTAACCCTCATTCTTGTTATAACCATAGCCCAAATCCTAACCCTAACTCTGACCCTTATTCTGACCCTTAACCTAAACCAAATCCTAACACTAGCCCTAGCCATAACCCTATATCTAAACCTAAACCTAACACTAGCCCTAGATTAAACCTAATCCTAAATCTAGCCATATCCTTAACGAAGAC